>NC_054061.1:25660313-25960313 GCF_017639655.2 Falco naumanni | reverse complement strand
GTGATTTTAAAGGCATGAGTTTTTAAGGCAATTTTTTAAGGCAATGAGTTCTGAATAATGTTTATTAACTATATTTTAATGACTTGTCAGTTTTCTAAAACACATGCTGCAGTATTTTAGAAATCACTTAGTAAATGTAGTTTTAATTCTTTTCCCATATTCATGGGCTGCTACTTACTTTAAAAAAAAGAGAGATTAGAAGGTTCAGATTTAGAGCAGCAAATTGCTGTGCTAATCTGCAGGTATTTCTCTTCTTGATATGGCCACTAATGTCTAATCTTAGCAACACAGGCCTAATCATTGTGCTTTTTCATTAGAGCTGCAATGGACTGTGTGCCAGGGACTTGAACTCTGGTGAGCAAGCTGCTCCGAGTTTGCAAGCTTTCATATGAAAATGTACTGTGTGTATTACAGACCAAATCTAAAAAGAACCTGTTAAATTCATGCAAAAGTTGGAGAGTTCACAATATCAGCTCTGGTAGGAACAACATGCCTTTGAACCTCTGGGCAGTTTGGTGGTTAGGGCTGGCCAGAAACAAGAAGTCTGTGTCATGAAAAAATTTCAAGTCTTTTAATTTGTTTCCGTTTCTCAGGAGAGAGAAAATAAAACCTTGGGATTTTTTTTTTTTTTTTTTTTTTTTTTTGCCTGCAAAGTCGAAGTGTTATGGAGCAAGGCTATGGAGAGCATCTTCCTTGCTGGACGCCATCTTCAATGTGGGCACTTCAAAGATGGGATTGGAACCTGGACCTCCTGCCAGCCCCAGATGTGTGACCATCAGGCTACGGGTGAGTCAGAATTGATGTTCTCTTCTGTCCTGTTATCCAAAAGCCTCATTTCAGACTTAAAATAAAAATATCCAGCCAATGACATTTTTTTGGGAAACAGGTACCTCTTTGCGAAAGATTCAATGCTATTCTGATTTTTGATGAATAAAATTTTGATGAACTTTTTTTTTTTTTTTTCTCCTGGAGGTTGTAATGGTCATGACTGGTCTGAGATCTCAGTATTATGATGTGCTGTTACGTGACTTGCTGTCCCTCTTCCTGAAGCACGTAACTGGGTTTGGTACAGAGCTCAGTAATAAAGAGACAGTTATTTCTTTCCTTATGAGATGGGGTGTTGCTCTTGAGCAGAAAGGGTGCCTGGAAATTCTCACCTAGAGGGTAAGGACTACCTCCAGGGAGTTATTTCCCAGGTGTTGCTGAGCATGGAAGTCTCGATAACTGCCTCTTTTCAGGTTTTTCTCTTACTTGAGTTTTGTTTTCCTATATCCCTACATTCTTTCTGTGTGTCTGCAGCCAAGTGACCATGCAGACTGCTCCCAGCCCACTCAGAGCTGATTCATCTCTCCTTAGGACAACCTTCTATACCTATGTAGTTTTCCTTTGTCTCCATAGTCTCCTAATTTTTTGGTAATCTTTCTTCTTACTGATTTCAAACATCCACTAATTTTGATCCTTACAGAGAAACTTATTTCTCAGTTCTTTTGGTCACCAGATTGAACTTGCAGTTTGAAATCAGTGGTCATTTGACCACAGACTTTAGAGACGGTTAAGCTCTTGAGGACCAAAAGAATGAATACAGAGCAGAAGCAGCCTTGATTTAATATTGTGAACCTCATATGCATAACCCTCTGCTTTCTGTTTTTCTGCTTGGACCTATGGACCACTGCGTAAAGCATTTAGGGTGTGGGGGGCAAAGAAAGACAAAGCTGTCACTTTCCAGAACAGACTTCAAAGGAAAGCTCACTTTTCCCATTGCTTTTTATCTTCCTTCTCTTCCTAGTGCTTACTTCCCCCCCCCCCACACACACACTGCTGTTCCAATTTTTGCCCACTTTTAATTTCTCTACTAACTTTAATTAGGCTCATGATCTTGATCACCAGGTGGGTTTTCCCCAAGCTTCCTCAGCAATGCTTTCCATCAGCAGCAGACTTGCAGGGGAATTTTGTTAAGCTGCAGATAGGAGCCTAATGTTATCGGATATGGAGTGCTTCATCGCTGTTTTTTATATCTAGTGAATTTGCCAGGTAGCATTATATATTTAATTATTTTTAAGCAGGCAGGCTCAAGAGCCCCTGATCGGCAGGGTACCAGAGGGCAAATGAGAGATGAGGGATGTGGCGTAAGCCAGGGGAATGATTCATACCTCTGAAGTTAACCAAATGCTCGTGTGTCTCGGGGAAGTAGCTCTGCGGCTTCCAACTGTCTCTTCTGAGGAAAATGCAGTGTAGGAAAAGAGGAGAGAGAGAAAAAAAATTAAATAAAAAAATCCCTGGATTTGCTTCTGGAGAATCTAAGCACATGTGAAGTTCACTGCTAGGAAGGAAGATTGGCACACACCTTTCGGGCGTTTTGTGCATGGTTTTCCTAGGCAGGTTCTTACAGCATAAGCTTTTCCTGTCTCAAATGCTAAGTAGCATAAAATATGAGCTATCAGGGTGAATTGCAACTTTTGTAGCCTTTGCTTTGTGATCATTTACATATTCAGAATCTGCCTTGGGTTTTCTTGTTTTTATTCTTCTTCTTTTAAGACTACATTTACCTGCAGAAGGGCTTAGTTTTGAGTGCACAAAATAATCATTTTCTCTGCAGTTGACTTTAATCCTAGCAAAAGAATTAACACTTAGAGCAGAAAACCTTCTTTGGGTCCTACAGGGCATTAGAACATCTCAGGTACTGGCTGCTGGTTTAATAAAAGGATAGGATTTCCATTTACTTCAGGCAGGCTTAATGTATTGTTCTTGTAGTGAGACAGTCAGAATGAGTCAGGAGCCAAAGAATACACTTTATAGACACAAATAATCGTAAATTCAGAATGTCACCTTTAGGCAGAGGCATTTTTATTATTGTTAGTGGAGCTGCTGAGTAGGTTTGATGTTTTATTCTCTTGAGTACTAAATGTTCCAGAGTACCACAGCCCTATCTTTATCAGGCTCACAAGGAGGGAGCACAGCCAAACTTGCTTCCTATACTTCTCTATGATTGATAGCAGATGGCATGCTTTAAAATAAACCTATCCATTAGCAGTCTTCAGTGTTTTTACTCAAGGCATTTACAACTGTCTCAACCAGAAAACACATTCGCTCCACAAGCTAGTTTCAGTCTGCAACAGCTGTACAGGTGCAAATCTTTCATTAACTCTTAAACTGTGGTGAAATAAATGCTGCACTATATTTTATTTTTAGTGGAGAGGTTGTTCTTCAGAGAAGGAGCAGATTCTAGTCTCCCTCTGCATGTGGTGGAGGTTTGTGCTAATAAACTGATGTTAAGATAGGGCTTTGGTGGTTGGTTTGTGGTTTGGTTTGGGTTTTTTTCTAGTCCCCTGTAAATTTTTAGGATGTTATATTGCCACGAGATAAACTTGACTGGTTGTAGCTGGATACTCTAAGTGGGCAAATAGCAATACTGGAGGAACTGTAACTCAGGGTTGGGGGTTGGCACCTGGGGGTGGCAGCCATCTCCTGTCCCTGTGGTGTCACCCTGGGTGACAGCAGTCACTATAACCCGATGGAGGAGAGGTGGCATGTGTCCCCCACCTCTGCTCGCATGGTGGCTGCTTTTCTCTCTGGTTTATCGGTGAGATGCAGAGACACACACACTCACGTGCCCACACACACATACATATTCAACCTCATTCTGAGCTCGTTGCTGGCAGGATATTCCATAAATAAATCACTAAAATCTCCTCCTATATTCCATGTATTTTGCCTAGATTTCTATGCAATAGTCATAAAGGACATTAAAATTTACTCAGCAGCCTTTCCAATACAATGAACTCCCAAGCACCTCCCCAAACATTAGTATACGAGCAGCTAGAGCTTAAAATATTAGTAGCAAATCTTTGATATTAGCATTTAGCATTAATATTAGACAAGACCTTAAAATATTAGAGCCAGATAAAACAGTATTAACAGGGGTATAGGAGTCATTAAGCAGAATAACCGATGCTGAAACTTTAACATGCAAACCAGTGTAGATGATAGGAACTTCACAGTGACAAGAGGATCCTTTCATTTAAAAGGAGGTTGGAAAGACGAAGGTTAGGGATGTGAAAGCTGGTATATAAAACAACACAGTGGGAAAAGTTATATAGAATGTGCCATCTCGTTAGTGGCGATCATGTCCTATGTTTTTTTTCTTAAACTGAAAAGATAAAACAAGAAGACAGGCAATATTCTGTCACAAATAAATGGAAATTGGGGCATTTTTTGTATAAATCCAAAGTAGCAGGAGGAAAATACAAATGTGCTCTCAGCACTGTAAGTCCATGTAGGGTAATGGAGGTGCTAAGATGATTTAGCATGACGGACCGCTGCTCCCATGCCCTTTTTATGACATGACAAGCAAAGCTGTGGGGACTTGAGCTTGATCCCATCGAGCTGGGGGTTACTGCCAACCTGGAAGGACCTGGCTCTGCAGTGGGAGTGGGGATGAGCCCCCGTTACAGCTCATGTTGGCTCTGCCCCATAAGCACCTGGAGGATTTGGTGCTAAATGAAATGGGGAGGGGGGAAAAACAAGGCCAGCTGTAGACTTAAGAAGTTTAAGAGCATCAGTACTTGCTTCTAGCTAATCTCTCTTGATGACTTCTGTAAGCAGGCGAGGCTAGCCGTTGCTGTTAATTATTCAAAGCCCTGCACCGGTTTCATGGCTGAGTGGTGTAAGAGGATGTGCAGTGTCCCCATTTCTCAGCCTGGCTAGGGGAAAGGCATGAGATGGGGCTTCCCCTGCTGTCACTGAGTGACACCCCATTTTTCCCATAGGAAAGGTGAGCCTGGGAGAGGCTGTAGCTGACCCCAGTCCTGGGCCACCCCGGCACCGTGAGACCTCACCTGTTTCTAAAGGGTCGGATGAGCTGAATGCAGGGAAGGCTTCAGCGTGGTCATATTGCATCTTAAAACAATAAGATGCTGACTTTTTTTGAAGGATCAGGTCTGCGTTCTTGCATGTAGATTAATAATCCAAAAGATAAGGGGTTTCATTCATTAGTGCTTCATCACAGCAAGAAACAGAGAGGAAGGCATGCATCCTGAGATCCATGTCGTGTCCGCCATAACGTCAAGCTGCCCAGACACCACAGTTTCAAGGCTGTGTATGTATATTTTCCCTATTTAATGTTGACATTAAGGCACAGATTGGAATAGGGATGGTGATGGGATTTAGATACGTATTCTTTTTGTTTGCTGTCCCAAGGAGTCTGTCAAAGCACTTTAATACATCAGACAGTATGATGTAAATGCTATCAGAAGAAACAGAAAAATATTCACAGAAAAATATCTGCTCCAATCAGGTCTCTTGGATCTCTTCTAGAGACAAACTTTGATAAAGAACTGGTATTTGGAATAGGTGTCTGTCTACACCCGGCCTATGTACCTGCCATTATAGAACAGAATCACAGAATGGTCTGGGTTGGAAGGGACCTTAAAGGTCATCTAGTTCAAGCCCCCCTGCCCCAGGCAGGGATCCCCCCCCAGCCCAGGCTGCTCCCAGCCCCATCCAGCCTGGCCTGGAGCACTGCCAGGGATGGGGCACCCACAGCTGCTCTGGGCAGCCTGGCCCACCGCCTCGCCGCCCTCACGGGGAGAGGTTCTTCCTGATATCTGACCTGCATCTGCCCTCTCTGCGCTCAAAGCCACCCCCGTGCCCTGTCACACGTGCCCCTGTAAGAAGCCCCCCCCCCAGCTTTCCTGCCGGCCCCTTCAGGCGCTGGGAGCTGCTCTAAGGCCCCCCCGGAGCCTGCTCTTCTCCAGGCTGAACAGCCCCAGCTCTCCCAGCCCGGCTTCCCAGGAGAGGGGCTCCAGCCCTCTGAGAATCTTTCTGGCCCTCCTCTGGGCTCACTGCATTATATATCATCATATGTATCTAATTTTTTAGTTTAATTCTAGCAAATAGCATATATCTCATTATAGCTTTTGGAATCACTGATGGATTTTTTCTGTCAGATTGGCTTTTTGTTTGGTGTTCAGGACTGCTCACACCCACACAGACAGGTCCTTTAGCTTGAAGGAGTAAGTCTAAAACACTTATTAAAGATGGCTATCCTGTCTGTTGCTTTTGGTCTGCTGGCATTATGGGGGAAGATGTACCTAATCTATTCCTGAAGTGATTAGGAGCTTTCTGAAGAAATAGAAATAACCTGGCATAAAATAATTTCTACAATATGCAGAATCTGATATGTTTGGTTGCCACTGACCTCACCATGGTTATTTCCAGGAGTCAAGGTGCACAGGTGCCTAAATATCTGCAGACATTAGCACATATGTTCCTCCCGAAAGGCAGGGAAACATTTTCTTATTTAAATGGGAGTCACATTCACTCTCAAAGTTAAGCATATTCTTAAGCACTATATGAGCTGGGGCCAAAGAACACAGTTTATTATGATACCACAGGTTACTGCAAATTATGTAGGGCTTTTATAGTAATAGTTTCATTTAGTAAAGAAAAAGAAAAATCCTTTTATTGCCCCTTCAAACCCTTTATTTATTAATGGCCTAGAAAGATGTGATGTTGTTATTAAGAAAAGAACAAATTTTGCCTGGATACAATCCAGCACACTTGGAACTGGTGGTGTTCTGTAATAGCCGCTTTTTCTGAACTGGGCAGTAAGTCCCAGTCCCATCCACGAGCTGGTAAATGTTGGAGGGTAGCCAAGGGGGGCAGGGAAGGGGGGAGGCTGGAGAGGGGCTACACTTAATCCCCAATAGATTTGGCCTTTCTGTGAATAAGGTGGATTTCTGATGCCGGTCTCCATGCCATTCATAGCAGTGTTGCCAGTAGTAAATTTGTGCTTGCTCTGAAGAACCCCCCATGCCCCCTACTTCCTTGCCAAAACTAAATCAAGTGAAATAAATCATATTTTAGGAAGCTAATTATACAGCCAAATAACAGAAAGGTATTGAAAAGCCGTTTTATGCCTAATGTTAAATGAATTTACATTGGCAGTAAGGAACATATATATGGAAAATAAATATAATAACATGGCAAAATTGTAAGCAATGGAATTTAAACAAAAATGTAATTGCAAGCATGGGGAATCGTATTCAGACTTACTTCAGAACTAACACCCTGTGCATTCATTGCACACAAACTTCCACGGTTTAAATCTGTTCTGAGTGAAATTAGCTGGTTTATCATTTTATGGTATTTCTTGGAAGACTAAAATGCCAGAATATATTCCCCCCTCAACTGTATTACTAAACATGTACATCAGTCCCTTTGCCACTCCCTCTGCTTTAAGGGGAGAACAGCTCGAGTCTGGGGGGTGATGTCAGCTGAAAGAGCAGGTACAAGCTAAACAGAAGCAATCCATTAAGAGAAGGGAGAAGCAGAGGGGGAAAAAAAACACAAACCTCTACAACTTTCAGAGAAGATTTTAAAAGTTTCCTGATGGATCAGCATCCTTGAGATTAAACATTCCCATATGTAAGTTGACATTTTAAAATGTAAGTCTTATGAAAGATAAGAAGGAAATGGTGAGAAATGCAACCTTAAATATTTTGAAGCATGACTTCCTGTATTATGTGGCAGTTGGCAAAACTTTCAGGGGAAAGATGCACGCCTCAAAATCCATGCGGTGCAGTGCACGGATTTGCCTAAAAGTTTCCTCCTGTTGCTTACTAGTTTCATGTTCGAAATCTTCCACACCTTCGGCATAGACTCGCAGTATCCCTTCAATGTTGCTTTTTAATCTCACAGACAGATGTTTTAGATCAATCGCTCAAAACGGAACAGTTTAGCAGTCAGAAAACACTGTCAGAAAAGATTTGTTGTAAGGAAGACAAAACCGTGAAATAAAATTGAACTTCTATCCCCATTTGGATGGGAACTGTGCTTGGCTGGGAATCCCAAGGGGATGAACACAGTGGCCTATCATGTGTTGAAAAAACAAACAGATGACAGTACTCTGCAGTAATCAAGTAAACGCTGCTTCTGAGAAATAGTATGATCACTATTGTTCAGTGCTGCAGGACGTAAAAAAAATAAAAAAATAATTATTGAAGAAAGGAAGGTGGCCTCGTGACTGAGGCGAGGGAAGATGGGACAAGCTGTTGCCAATGTCCCTGAGTTCCTGCCGGCTCTGGACAGCCCACAGTTTTCTTGTGGTAAAGGTGTGACATGCACAAGTCTTAGCAGAGCAGCTGGACTTTATTTTCCGGCGTTGTTCAGAATCAGGAATGATTAACACACTAGCGGTAGTGGGTGTCAGTATTTCCTGGCTGCAAGAGCTCTGCTAATGGTATTTCTGAAAACCCAATGCGAAGAAGGCAGCGACACTCGTAATGACCATCAGCTCCTCGCATCCGGCTGCTAAAACAGAGGTGGCTTTTTAAGGTGCTTGAGGGGGACAACCCCAACTGCCCAGCCCAACTCTAGCATCTTTCTAGATAACTTAGAGCAGAAATATTAAAATATACTTTCTCCCCCCCCCCCCCCCCCCCTCACCCCGAAAGCTTGGTTTAGTTCTATGTCCTGTGATGGCCTGTTCGTACGCTGAGCTGGAGCTCTGCTTGGCAGCATCTTTAGGTCTGAGCATATTGCAATGTGGTACCTATTTTGAAATGGCAAATGTTCCTGCCTAGGACCATATCTCTGCACCACTTTGACTCTTTATCCCGCTTGTTTGTGCCTGGGCATGCCACGTACTTTTCACTTGCCTTGTACTTCATTTTGGGAGGTTTTGCAGAGCGGTGCCTTTGCCTGCTCGCCTCCCTCCGTATCCTCCATGCTGGATGAGTTTGCATTGTGTGGTGTTTTCCTCTTCATTTATTGCAAACAAATCTGGTCTCTGCCATTTGTTTACTCTTATACTCTGTCTTTATGCCTTGGTATGCATTTTTAATTAGATGCGCTTCAGTTCTTTCACTGCTTGTTAACACTTTCGTATGGTAAGTACAGTCTCCACCAGCCCTGCAAGCGTTCTCTGCACTTAGGAAATTCGGATTTGTTTCACCTACCCATGGTTATCATTTGATACAGAGACTTGTTTCCTAGCTGGCCTGTCTGCTGGGTCCACTAAAGTGGCATCGTGGACTTTTAAGGTTGTTCCCCTACGCAGCTGGGATAATCCAAGTGCACTTACTCTGCTTAAAAGTGTTCTGCATACAGAGAAATAGTGTTTCGGTTATTTGTCTGGGCTGTTTCCGGACTTCAGCAGCTCCAGTTTGGATGCCTGACACTGAGAAGTCCTGGACAAAGCCCGCAGTGTGTGCGGATCAACTGCCTGCATTGTGAAAAGTCCTTCTGCACACGCAGAGCGGTCCTAGAGATCAGGAATGTGCCGAGTTAGCCGTGAATGCATTGGCCATCAGTCCTGTGAATGGAGGATGGATGTGTCTGGGGGGGAATACTGGAGCCCTAAACACACGACAACTTTCAAAAAAGGCATCTTTCCTGACTGCCAGTATTGTTAAAGCATGAAATTACTCTTAAAAAAAAAAAATAGTGTGAGTCCGTTGGCGCTTCCACTGTTTTTTTCTGCCTCTACATCTGACTCATGCCATGAGCGAAGGACTTCATCCTTTCTTGCTCCCTTCTATGCCATCAGCTTTCTGGAGATGATCTGGGAACCAGGATGGGAAAACTTGACCCCACACCACCCTTTTCTTCCAGTCTGCCCACCCTGCTGCAGCATTTGCTCGCCTTGTACTCTTTCCTGTGTTACCAGAAAGAGTATGTTCTCCAGGGTTTCATATCCTCTGAGGGACTGCTAGGCTAAAAAGTGACTAAAATGGCTCTTTCTATCTCAGACAGTCTTCCCTGAATCTGCTTTCTGGCTGAGGGTCAGGTTGTCAAAGGTCACTAGACACTTCAGCGTGCAGAGAGATCGATATCTGCCGAAGCCAGTGCCTAGATTTGCCTCTGCTCCCTTGCCCATGCTGTATTTCATGGTGAGGAGCCAAGAAACATTTCTCCTTCATTCCAAGGAGAAGGGGGGTGGGGGGGGGTGGTAAAAAAAAAAATTAAAGGAAGGAAAAAAAAAGGTCTTGTCTCCATACTTACTCCCACCAGGAGGGCATTTTGCTTGGCCTCTGCTCTGCTTTTTGTTATAAATTTGCATGGCATGTTGTTTGCTTTGGCTGCTGTGGTGGTGGGGCAGTTACTGGCACAGTGGCACCGTGGCCGGCTCCTTTGCTGGAGGATGGGTTGGGGCAGGTCCTCCTGGCGGCATGTGGAATGGAGATGCTCAGTTTCTGGCAGGCTTCAGAAGGTGAAGTGCTCTCCTCGAGGATTTGCAGTGTTGGGATGTCAAGGGCTGCCTTTTGGGCCCAAATGGCACTGTTTCAGGGCAGGAGCATGCTGGTGGCAGGAGCGGGGCTCAGCGCTGAGCCTGCGAAAAAGCATCACTCTGTGGTGCAACCTCACGTTGGCAGGGAGATGAAGTGTGCGGACTAATAGGTCTTTTCCACTTTAATTTCTACTCTAAAATGACTCTTTGTTACTGTTCTCAGACTTGGCGCCAACCGTCGCTTACACCACACACCAGATCTTTCTTTCTCTTCTGCCCTTAGCTTTGCAGAGAAGCCTTTAAAGCAAACAAACACAAAACTGTGAGAAACTGAGGGAAGATATGGACTGGCCCACTCGTTAGTGCTGGAATGTGGAAACTATGAAGACATATTTTTTTATTACCGATGCTGGAAAGCGCAGTCACTGAGTGGGCTGGAATACAATTTATACTACATGCAGTAGTTAAAAAAACTGCAAAAATGGGTGTAACCCTGGGCTGTGGTACAACTGGCCTTTCAGCCCCCACTTGAGATTCGTCCATCCCAGGGGAAAACTGTGGTTTGGAATGAGAGCACACATTTAATTTTACTCAGAGAACTTATTGGAGTTGGCACTTCAAGAAAGAATCTGAAGTATATTTTTTGTCATGATTAGTGGCCCCCTCACCACTACGTTTGATTATGTTGGAAGCGGAAAAGTTAAATTCTTATGAAATGATGATTTACAATCTGTGATTATCCAGGTAGGGTGCGTGGATTGCGCCAGCTTGGTCATGGGACTCCAATCTCGTCCTAGTTCATTGCTGTGAGAAAATAAAACTAAAATGTAAAAAAGCTGAAAACACATCCTCTGATTGCTCAGGGAATTTTCTTAGTCATACGTTATCTTTCCTAGTAGTTTCAGTTATTTTGTCTCCACTAAAACCCAAAGCAAAACAGTGCTCTGACACTTTCCCCTTGATTTTGGATCTGTAGCAGCCAAATTTATTTTTATCTTGTGTCGTCTTTTCCCCTATGGTTATGCAAATCCTCAGGATAGGGGGCAAGGGGAAGAGCTAATTCTAAAGCAAGTAAATTCCAGCGGAAGGTTTCTTCCGTCGCTCTGAGCAGGACTATCCTGGGTGCTGTGGTAGAGATGTGGCTACTTCCAAATAGCGCAGGGGTAGGTGCCAAGTGGGGAAGCTGAATATTTTCCTTGTAGACACATAACTTTGCCCACAGGATTGGAGTCTCTTGCCTTAATGCTCTGCTAAGCTTCTCTGGAAGTACAAAGCTGGTTCTTAGGAAACACATGTTAGGGAAATGTATCTCTATACAACCAGCTGCTGAATAAACCTTTTGCATGGAAAGGGTCTGGTGGTGGGTGAAGTGTGGGGCTCATGAGAAATATCTTGGAGAAAATATGGGGCATCAGCGCTGCATTTCTTCTCCCAGACAGCTTTTGCTGCTTTGATTAACACTTGCAATATTTTGTTACACTTTTATTTTCTTCTTCTTTCTCATATTTCATTTTTTCCCTGGCTGGGAAATGATTTTGAAATAGTGAATTCTATTTTATTTCAAATTTATCTAGTTTCTTTCCACCTCTCCACTAATACAGAAACTTTTCCTTAAACCTATGCTTAAATCTAATGTACAGTCGTAGATACTCAATGGATTTCCAGGCTAAAAATCTAGCAGGAATAATAGTGGGATCTGCTCTGTGAGCAAACATGAGTGTGCCAGTGTGTGTGGCAGGGTGTAAGACCTGTAGCTACAGGCTGCTTTGTATGTTTTACAAAAAACATTGAAGATAATCAGAATATATGGCACGTGTAACAGCTTCCTACCAGTGCCACGCTTTTATTCAGTGTGCTGGTGCTGGGTTATTTGATGCAATTTGTGGTCAATGTCTGGAATCACATTCAGCTCCTGTTTGCTCTTCCTTTGAGTACCATTGTAGTGCTCGTTACTGCAACGAATTAACCATAGTCAGTAATCTTCTGTGAGACCTAAAGTTTCTGTATCCAGCCAAACGTATGAGCTTCTCGTTGCATGATATGTCAAGAGGCTGTAAACGCATCTTTAAATGCTGCTTAAACTGGGATGAGTTTAAATATCCATTTGGGCTTTTCTGTTTTGGGAATGGAGGGATGAGGATGGGAATATTTATGAAAGTAAAGTCGTTTAGGTGCAAGGTCCCAGGTTTGGAAAACTCAACCCATAAAATACGTGCAGTAAGGATGTTTGTGGTTGTATAAGATAAAAAAATTCACAAGTCATTTGGATTAATCTCTAAAGTTACTACAGGGGCATATTGTCTTCACATTCATGTAGCCTGATTAAGTTGTGTATGAATTTATGTCCCAGTCTTGCAACCTAATAAACCAACACAGTTTAAAATGCCTGACAAGGGCTATAGGGTTTGGAGCATAAATTCTGTCCCCTCCTTTCGTGAGGCACCACACAAATGCCTGACCCTCCTTGGAAGGAGCCGGGTACATCCCATGTCAGTCTGCAAATGAACTACACATCTGAACGCCAAAATGAGTAGAATAAATCATTTGCTTCAAATATGCGTTCGAATGCTCTCAACCTAGGCGCTCTTTTTCAAATGTTCAGTTCATGTGTGAATTCTCTGGAAGTAAAGTTTTTGTTCAAACATTTGGACTCCTTGTGATCTGGCTAGAAATTAGAGCACATCAAGCCTCATACATAATCAGAAAATGCCATGTGAAAACGAGGACTGCTGGGAGCAGCATCTTTGTTAAATTCCAGCTAGACCAAACTTGTTCTTTGCTGCTTGAGCACTGAGCTCACTGGTCTTATGACTATGTGTGCAGTCTGAATTGATTTCTGAGCCCAGCTAAGGGAAAGAGTTAAGCCTGTTCTCCCTTTCTAGTTGGCAGAAAGTTTGCAGTTTAAAATTACATACTGACTCTGGTGTAGAGACACAAGAAATTATAGAGCAGACACTGTCCAGGACAACGTATAATTTAAAATGTACTAAAGAATGTATACCACATGGCAAAGTAAGTGAAGTGCTTCTTCAAATATAAGTGTTTTGCATAGAAAGGCTGTAATTATCCACTCCTAGGGAAATGTTTGCATTCATTCTAAATCAATATTTACTATTCATCTCTTGTGTTCAACAAAACAAGGATTTAACATTTTTTTGTTTTAATGAGGTACTAAGACTACAATAATACTACAATGTAATTGTCTTGATACAAAATATTGCTAAATTGTGTTGCTATTTCAGGAGCGAATAGTTTTTAAAAGGAGGGGGTATCCCTATTTGTGAAATGTTACTGCAGTAGCACACGATTCAAACTCAGCCAAGCAGGGAGACTCACCAGTTTCAAAGAGACGTTAAGCCGTCTCTCTGTTAAGGCCCTTAACTAGGATCATTCGGGTGAGTCCTCTGTCTTCCCCCTGAAAGTAGAAACCTCTTTATAATGATTCCTTTTCAGCTGGCATCACAACAACAACAACAACGATGCGAATTATTTTCCTGGTTTTAAAAGGTTGCTTTTCACTTCCCCCCCCCCCCCCCTGCCCCAGCATCTTTCAGCTAGGCAGCAGAAGCCGAGAGCAGGCGGTAATTGGGCTGCAACCGTCTCCACATGCCGTTCAAACCTGTTGATGCAAATGGAGTTGCCTGAACTTGGTCCCCCTGGAAAAACTAGGGGAAAGGGGTCAGGTTTGTAGGGTATTACAGGAGCTCTGTCCTTTATCTTTTTCAAGGAACTAATCTACCTTTAAAAAGTTTGATATGATGCTTGGGAAGGATGTAGCAGAGGAAAAAGTCCTATAATCACCGAGGGAAGATCAGTCCTTCCTGCAGCAAGATCCCGGTGGAAGGAGAGCATCTGAGAATGGTCAGGGTCATCGTGGGGAATGGCACATTCCCTCACAGGCTGTGCCACTGCTATACCGTGGTTAGGAGGATGTCCTTGCACCAAGCATCCTTCTGTTGGATTTACCTGGCATGTCTTAAAAGGTATTACTCAAACTCCTCTAACTTCAAAAAAACCCAGCCCCAACAAATATGCATTTTTGGCACTGATGTGGCTCCATGTGAATCAAATCAGATAACTGGAAACACTTTAGTTGGAAAATCCTTTAAAATCCTTTTTTTTTCTTTTTTCTTTTTTTTAATGTCTACTTTTTATTCTTACATGCTGCCCACCATATCCCAGGCTCTGGCCCACCCTTCCCAACACTAAATGCCTCCGCTTCTGCTGTTAAAATCCACAGTACAAGCGTAGGCTTTTGAGTGAATTTCAGTCTCGTACTCAAGCAGATAGTCCTGTATTTTTTCCTATGAGTCTGAAGTAATTCTTGTTCTCCTAGAAAAATCATGCACATAAATAGGGTGAATAGCCCTGAGAGAAGAGCGGTCTCTTTCCCTAGTAAATATTATTGTAACTGGTGTTTAATTCTCCAGATATCACTCTCAGTGTATGGGGTAACAAAAGGCTGTATAGTGCCTAATCATTCAGCAGTGATCCAGGAAAAAAGCAGAAGGTTAAGAGCAAGTTCCTAAAATCTGTAAAATCAATGGGACACTAGAAAGGGAACTGTAGTGTACCAGAAGGGACCGCTTGAGGGTCATTAAAAAAAGCAGAAACTGATTATGAACAGAGCTTTTACCCAAAGAACTGGAGGGGGCCAGCAAAACCATTCTGTCGCACTCCAGTTAAATGTCTAATAGTGGAGACATTTTCTACACAGCCCATAAAGGATAATGAGGATGGCTCTGATAGCTTTCAAGAAAGTTGTTGTCAGTGTTCACAAAAACATGATCTGAGCGTGCTCTTTCAGAACATACAGCCCATGGTGATTGTATGTAGACAGTGCAAGGGAAGACAGTAACCCAAGAGTGCGCGTTTCACCCCTGTAATATGCCTTATCTATTATGCATGAAGAAAATTACATCGACCTAACAACACGATGCAAACCATGGCAGCAATGAAGCTTAGTGCTACACCTACCAGTTTGGTATCTCGCCTTGTGGCGATGCGGGGTGTGTGGAGAGGTGGCAACGTTGGATGATGTTACGTACAACAGACTAGATGCATGTCTCTCCAGAATAAATGAGAAATAAGGTTTTGAGCTGAAGCTTATTGAAATCAATCACCGTCAGCAAAGTTTGGATTAGAACCTAATAGCTTTCTGCTCAGTCTGCGCTGGGAAAGCAACCTGCTGAAAGCCTGAAACATGGCAGTGGGAATTGGGATGTTTGCTCTCCTCCTATCTCTGACCCTGATCCTCTGTGCGATTTTGGGTGAGTCACAGTAAAGCTGTGACTGTTTTTCCCAAAGAGTAAAATTAGTACAATCAAACTTGCATATCTTACTGGTGTACTCTAAAAAGGATTTGTAAAAAAAAAAAAAATAATAAAAAAATTGAGATGCTAATGGTATGGTGTTTTAGAAGTTCAGGGTGTTATTTGTCATCTTAAAAATAGGGAGCTGCTCTGTTTTTAGACTGCAGAGCAGTTCTGTTGGGGGAAGAATATCAGAAACTTTTCTAGTAAAAATTAGCTTGGAGTTTTTTGTACTTCAGAGGAAACAAACCTTTTTTTCTAGAGACATTTACAGGGATGAACCCAATATGAGTCAGTCTAACAGTGGTAAAGGCAAATTGTGAAACTTTTGTGTCATTGCACTGTGATTCCAGCTATCTTCAATTAATCAAAAAAATGCAGGAAATTCAGGTGGAAGGAATGCATGGAAATTGAAGTCAAAGAAAAATATTTGTTGTGGCCTTGGCAGAGTGAGTTTTCTAAGATGAAGTAGCTTTTAAGCAATTGGCATCTGCTGTGTGCAATTATGAGTGACACGCAGCCCCAGACAGAGGGCTCCGGCAGCCAGTGGCCATCTGGATTTTGGTCTTTACCAAGGGTACGCTCTGTCCTGGGTTTCACCTGGCCGGCGAGACAGCCCCGTGTTGCACTGTCAACCCTGAGTCATTGGTGGGGAAAGCCGTGAGCCAGTTCCGCTGAATCTGTCAGGCCCAAAGCTTCCTGCAGTCACTGGAAAGATCATTACTGAAGATGTTGACCTCTGGATTGATGCATCACCCCCAGTTTTACAAAATGAGGTACGTTACTTGGATAAAATCCACTTTTGAGCTGTAAGTGGCTTGATATGCACCAGTCACTGTCGGGACATATGGCTTGGGGGCCTTAGCATCTGAAATTACACATAGAAAATCAGCTCTTAAAGGGAGAATTTTCTCAACAGGCTTCCGTATTTTTTGTAAAAAAAGCAAATACATTTTCCTTAGAAGCGATGAGGTATCAGACCCAACCACAGAGACTAATTCTCTGAAGTAATCTACTTTTAAAAGTGAAACTATAGTTTGTGAAATTCAAAGAATCAAAAGTCAAAACCAACTGCCAGTTTCTGTCTACTCTGTATCTAAAAATGGGTCAACCTCGTTTAGTCTATTTAAAAAATGTGTATCCATACTGCTTGTATGCCAAGTTCAGCATGATGGAAATGAAAATGGTTGAGGTATAAACCCTTGGAAAACAGGGTTTATAATGGAAACAGTAATTGACTCTTAACTACCGTATCAAAAATACAATACTATAATACAAAGCCTAGCTCTTGGGATCCCAGCTCTGCTTCTAACCTCAGGTTGGCAGACAAACACCTTACCACAAAGCTAACTAATGTTTATAGGTTTGGGGTTTTTATTGTTAGTTTTTTGGGGTTTTTTCTTTGCAAAAGGAGCATGGCAAGTGAAGAAGATTTATAGGAGCAAAGCAGAGTTGGCCAACAGTTCAAAAGTTCTCTCTTGCACTTTTTTTTAAATTTATTTTTCCCAATCACTCGTTTCTCTCAACTCATAAGACCAAAAGAAGATGCCATACTTCTCTGGATGAATGCTCTATTTTGGCTGATGATTTTATTCATGAAGTTTGAATCCTAATCTAGCCTTCACCCCAGCTTTACAAATAGCTTGGTTGTTCCTTCAAAGGTCAGAAAATTGATGATCCTGAATGGATAAGACAAAAAAGACCAATATCTTTACAGCTGTTGACTTTTCCCTTCTCTGCATGACTGTAACAGAGAGGAAAGGCAAAGCAGTTCTGGGAACAGAGCAAAGCAAATCTTCCATTGATCTCATTAAAGATGCTTACCAAAGCCTTTGCCAGGTCTGAGGCAGGCTGCTACTTTTGCTGCTAATTACAGTTGTCATGAAATCTTGCCATTTTGGTTTATGTGGAAAGTACCTGTCCTATTTGAAATTCTCATTAAAGGTTGTGAAATGGGGAAGATCAGGAAATTTATCAGGAGAAGTAGAACTCAGCCATGGTTGATAGACCCATGCATGGACATGTGAAATAAACTTGAATACTATGAGATCTGCATGCATTACCAAAAAAAAAAAAAAAAAAAAAAAAGAGAGAGAGAAATTCTACTAAGGTTGCTGAGCTTGCGGTACTTTAAAAAAATTCTTACTACTTTATGCATCTGTAGTTTATCAGGTTCATATTTTCATAGGTAATGAAGAAAAGCAGAAAACACAGCAGGAACATTTTCTGTCCATAAGCAGTTTTAGTTCAGCTACAGATTAAAGAAGGAATTGTAATTGCATTGCTTTTCCCTAGGTATTGAAGGTGATATATAACCATAAGCTCTGATTTTTATCTCAGTGAAATGCACCTTCTGCCGGCATCACTTGCTGCCCTCAGCCCACTGCAATACCTGTAGTTGCGATTGCAGCTCTACCAGCTGGTTGCACAGGCTGAGCAGCTCAAAGCTCTGTCGATGACCACTATTAGTGCATATATGTATATTTGAAACTGAGAAAATAGGTCACGTGTATTACGATAGTATAATTTACCTATTCTTAGGCAAGTTTCCCAGTAACATCGCTTTTGTTTTTTTTTACCTTTAACCTCTGAACGCCTTTCATTGCAGACTATCCTGTTGATGTAAAGAGGATCTGGGACCTAACAGAGAACATTGTTGTTAAAGCTTTTTTTTTGCTGGAATGGAGAAAATTTACCTTTACTGGCATCCACGTCTTTACTCAACAACTCCATTTGAAAATGATTGGGAAATTGCCAGTGCAAATACCAAATAAAGACTCCAAGAACTGGCCCTTTATGATGAATGATTTATGATTTATACTTTAAACTATATAAGTTATGTATTTCTATTTGGATTTTGAAAAACAAGCCACGAAAAAGCAACAATAGCTTAGTAAAAATGTATACAGTTGTGGAATGCTAGCACAGTCTTTGGCAAAGGATCAAATAATGATAAGGCTTGACTCTATAGGGATATTAACATTTTTAAAGCAATCAATGTGGAATAAATCTGCAAATGTATGTTTAAATTATAAAAAAAAACCAGCATGAATATGCATTTTGTAGCTAACTGCTCCTTGTTGTTTTGGGCACTTGTCCTGCTCTAGTACAATTTTTAAGGAGGAAAAACCTGATTGGAGCACAAGCTACATTTCAAGTCCTATTTTAGGTGGTTTGCAGTCATGGATTTCCCTATTTTTCTTATCATTTTTCTTTGATTTTCTTTTTTAAGAGTGTTATCCAACTCAGCTTGGCACGGTTCAAGTGCACAACGGCAACCTTTTCCATGACCCAAAAGTCAGTGCCACTCTGTGGGTTGGCAGTTTGCAAATAAAACATATCCTTAATGAAGTGTGGAAGCTCCTGTTCTTTTCCTTCCTCAGGAGACGTGCCTTAATCTCTGGCTCAGAGCCTTGTCAAATGCTGCAGTAAAGAACTGGCAAGCTCAATGCTGCTAATGGATTGAAATCTCCACCAGGTTGTTCATTTCTTGAGGGTTTTTTTTTTCTTTCTTCTATCTTTTTTTTTTTTCTTCCCCTAAATACTGCAGCAACTAAAGCATTGCTCCACTCCTCAGTCTTCTGTAACGATTGGTTAGGGACTTCAGTGACAACTCTACAGTACACGTAAGAGAAATGTAAATTATGCCACTAAAATGTACCAAGGATTTGGTTGCTTATGTAGGTCAATTATTAATGGAAAAAATAAGATTAAAACCAGGGGCTGTTCTGTGTATTTGAAGTTATTCCCGAAGATATAAAAGTGCGGTATTTATGCTTATAACTTGTGACAGGTTCTCTAAGTCATAGGCATTTTGTCTCTTCTGTAGTAGAAGCTGAAAATTATCAGATGTATTTATTTATTTGTTTTTTCCCAGAAGGTAACCATAAGCCAATGAATCACATTTGAATAGCTCAAAAACACTAAAATGCAGTACTGGAAATTATGACAGTCGCTTGTGTTTTTTTTTTTTCTGGTTATAATTGACTAATATTGAGATAAGGGTAGCTCTCACTGGTTCTGGCATAAATTGAAAAAAAACCTGCATTTTTTTCAAAATTTAGTACATGGGTATGCTATGCAATTTCATGTTACCTTTTCTGGGTTTCATGCAGCTGAAGAAAATAACTTGTCAGAATTTAACTCTTTACAAAGGAATTTGGAGAGGGGTCTGGATGACCCAGTCAGGTTGCAAAAAGGCTATGAACATTTGCGGTGCGGTTTTAAATAACCTGTATTGCAACCTGTTGTTGTCCCGAGCTTGCAAACTTTTACATCGGGAGGGGAAAAAAAAAAAAAAAGGAAAAAAGGAGAAGAAAGGAAAAAAAAGCATTATTCAATCACTTGTGCTAGGGGCAGGAATTTGTAGTGTTCCTTTAGTCACTGTTAACCTGGTTCTGTCAATGTCAATAACTCCGTGACATCCTGGGAGGAGGAAAAACTGTGGGCTGATGGGTAGAAAAAGCAGTTTGGTGCTAAAATGTGATCAAATAATATATGTGAGTTAGCGCTCTGCGTTCTGAGTCATTGTGCTGGAGAGCTGCTGGTATGGGTGTGCTCCTTTGAGAGAGAGGGACTCCTTGGGAGAAAGTAGGTTAGCCCTCAGTCCTGCTGGCGGATGGAGGAGAATGAAAAGGGATGCTTTCGTACTCCTGCCCTTTTAGATCCACGCTGTAGCACATTACTGGAGGGACCTTGATGCAGTTTATCTACCGAGCAGATGGGAAGTCAGGATCTTTCAGCAATGCTTTTGGCAGATCAAAATGACTGCACGCTGCATCCGAGCTGATGTTTTCCGTAGAGTTTCCGTGCATCTATGGGAACTACTGAAATACTGGAATAACTATTCTTCTTAAAATCAAGGAATTGATATGACCTGCAATGACCTCATGTTCCATTATTTCTGCCCCTTAAAGGATTTCATTAAGGGAAGTGTGTGAACAGAGTCCAGCCATGCACCATTGCACATAGATGGTCTAGAACCTCTGCAGCACCTCAGCAGCTGCCTGTGCTGCAGGTTACATAAAAATACTTCTGAGTTGCTTTGCAATCTGTAAAAACCTGTTAGGCTGAGGAAGGGAAATAGAAAATAATGTAGGAATTGACCAAGCTGTGAAGTTATGTCAGTTCAGTGATTTTTTGGGGCGGGGGGAGGGGGGAAGAAAGAAAAAAGTAATGTTTGACTGTCTTTTCTGAGAAGACTGAACTTTTATATTAAAGAGTTGTGTTTCTGGAATTACTTGCAAGAAGAGTGAAAGGACACTGGAGTCCCAGGGAGGAAAAGCAAGCTTGTGGAGGAGCTCAGAGGATGCAGAGGAGCTGAAGCTCAGAGGCAGGAATGGTGGGAGCTGTCTGGAGTGGGAGGGCATGAGTGCAGGGATTAAAACCTGTTTGTTAAAGTTTTGCAAGAACGGACTAAAAAATTAAATCTAATGTGAAGTGAGAGGAAAGGATTTTGCTGGAATCTGGCTGCCTTGTCTTGCTGCTGGATTTTGGATGAGTGATTTTGGACCTCAAAGCGCAATCTGTGGACCGTGTTCTGGGGAAGGGTATCGACATGGAGTTTTTCTCCTCTGTCTGCACAGACCTTGATTAGTCGTAAGGGCCCAAAGTGACAAAGACACATGCTAATGTAAGGCCTCCAGTTGTAAATCAATATTTGAAATAAATGGTTTTAACTGTTCATTATGGAAACTTCATTCTGAGAATAATTATAAGTCTAAAAGTGAAAGTGAGATTTAAGTCCTGTGTTGATCTGCAGAGATTTGGCAAGCAGCATACATACTTAATCAGTCACACTGTAGCTTCTGTGCTTAAGATGGAGCTTGCAGCTTGTTTGTTCTGAGAAGTACAGTATATTCATTCATCATGTTTATTCAAATTGGGGCAACTGAGGAGCAATAACAACCTGATTCTGCAAAATTATCTCCAGTGGTTTAGGGAACGTACCTGCCAATGTGAGAATCGGTAAATCTGATGATGGCATCTTTACAAAGAGTTCAGCAGCCCCGTTTTATCCTGTGTAAACCAACAGTTTGCAGCACAAGCTCCCACGACTACCTTGTCCACGACAGCCAGCATTTGCAACTCCTCTTTATCTTGTTAAACTTCTGTTATGTTTATGTCGCTAAATGTGAACTTTCATTGAAATTGGGGCTGTATGCAAGCTACGCTAGAAAGCACTGTGCTAATAGCTGCTAAATTATTTCAGACTTTACTTTTTTTGTCTTGAGGGAAAGCAAAGTATTATTATTACCACTGCTTTTGCAGAGCAATACATTTGCTCGATGACTTAGAGCTACATACCTCTGTCTTTCCTACTGAATTCCTTTACCTTTTATTAAGGTACTTTACCTTTTAGAACGTATGGTTACCAATTGAGTAGCACATACACTGGCTGTAGGAATAGTTATTGTTTTTCTCTGTTCTTATATAGGTCCCATTACCAGTTTCTCGTGTACTTCCTCCTCCTCAGAATTAAAAAACCTAGAAATAACAATAACAATCTTGCTCTTTCTCTCCCTTCCAAGTAGGTAGGAGAAAATTGCTTGATTAGATTATAGGGTCTGTATATGTGTGTAAAGAATTTATTGTGGGAAATCTATATTAGAGCCAAAACGTTTAATGGTAATTAATGTTCCCACGTTTAATAACAAAAGAATTAATAGTGAGCAGCCACTTACCATAAAGTGTTTCCTTGACATTTCTTACTAAAAATAAAAATTCTGAGCACGCAGCATAGATTTTGGGAAAGAAGAAAAAGAAAGAATAGGTAAAGAAAACATCTCACTGTAATTTAAACCATTATTTTTCTGACAGCTTTTTATCTCCTGTCTGTAAGAAATAAACATATTAAATTTTTTATTAAAATACTTAGGCTTTGTGAGAATATTTTTTCCCAGTGCAATAATAAATATTTATTCCTGCCAGAAACAAAGAAGTTTGTCTATGAGGCTTTTATTGATGCTTGGCCAAAGGTATGAGTTTCTTAACCTAATAAATACAGCTCTTACACACTTGCTTTCTCTTCTTCAGTAGAAATTTTGACATAGAAGTAACATTCTTATAGAGACCAGGTCATCCACTGGTATCGATCATGTGCCTTCCTGTCGTCTGAGGCACTGACACCTTTTGGTTATTGTTTATGAAGGATGAAGTGCACTATATCACTTAAAGAATAGCTCCAAAACACAGAGTCAAACCACAGCCACAGTAAATTTCCAAATAAATAACAAAGGCTTACAGCAAGTTCTTCAGACATACGGGCTGGACACTGGATGTGGCCAGAGAAGGAGTTTAACATGACCTAGCGAGCTCTTGCAAAATCCTCCTTCTGTTGCCTCTGCTATGCCTATCCCCTGTTGTGTTCAGTTGGCATTGCTTTAAATATCACCTCCTACCCGTCAGCGTGGCGGGGGCAGCGTGTCTGGATGAAATGGTAGGAGACTGGTGTTAGGCACTCAGATCAGAAAGGGGATTGCATCCATTTGGGAAAAAGATCTTGGCCAAAGTGTCCAGTACAGAGTGAAATTCCATCCTTTTGAAGAAAAAAAAAAGTGCATAAAAGAAAAATACTGTCAGATGTCCATGTACTATTAACACAGAATAATTTATACTGAATTCTGCTCTTACTGTTTTGGTAGATCTGTATGTGCTCTGCCTATGATCTGGATGTGGCTAGGGTTTCTATGTCTGTGCTTCTGGCAAATGTGGTCAGTATTTAACCCAGACTGTATTTTTGTGCTTACCATCTGCTTAATTCTGAATGTCAGATCCACAACTGGCCTGCTAGTTATTTCTATTCAGCTATTTTGAACTCGGCTCAGTGCAGCAGATAGGGAAGGATGTACTGGTTATGTGAAAATGTCAGCTGAGCTGAATCTCCTCCCAAAAGCTAAATCCAAATCTTTCTTTATGAAAATAAGACAAGGGGATGGTTCTCCTACATTTTTCTTGCATTGTTTTCTCCTACCTTGTGCTTTCTTGGCTTCATTGCAATTAGGAAGAAAAAGGAAATACAATAGTAAAGGCTCAGCCTGTAAGAGTTTTCAGTCTGGCTGGAATACGAAGTCAATGGGCACACCACACTAAACCCTTACTAAGTAACTTTCAGTAAGACTTTATGTTTTCAGCTGTGGAAAAACTTTGATATGTGACTCTTGCTGGGAAATGTTTAGCTAAAGGGTGCTATTAGATCTCAGTCCTGACCATACCACCCTTCCAGCCTTTCTTACACGGTCGGGCTACACAGATGCTTGTTGGAACATGTCTGGAGTGTCTAATAAGAAAACTGGGAATGTTTTTAATGACTCATTGCAACTTAGAAATCTGGATGTAGTGAAGGAATACTGGGAAAATGGCTTACAGTTATTTCTTGTAAAAGAAATTACTTAACGCTCTGTTATTTGTACACTTCACAGGTCTGATTCAGTCTTACAGTTTTGATGTCTCAAGCAAATGTCAGCACCTTTACCGACAAACACATCGACAAGTGGATTAGATAAGCACGTGGGCTGGAGAAGGCATCTGCTTCTGGTCTTCTAATGTACCTCAAGGACCTGTGTCTGGAGGTAGGAGAATGCTGCAGGATGGGAGGGAGACCCCCCTAAGGGTATTTCTTTGATGCCTGTGTCTTTGGTCATATTGGAAGGCAAATGTAACGGTCTAGCCTTTAACTCGCGGGGGTTTACCAGTCTCTTGGGGCAGCGGTTCTTTGCAATATGGGTACCTTACCATAGAGGTTAGAAGTGTTGTGTGGCTCCAGAACTTCCTCTGGATCAAACACATGTTCAGTTTATGTTGTGGGGAGTTGGGGAAAAGGTACGGGAAGCAGGGCTTGCTTTGGTGTGATCTGACTTGTAAGCTACAGTGCGTTTGCAAAGCGTGGCCCCCAATGTTGAGGTCGAGGAGTGCTGCAGTAGGATTAGAAAGAGGTTTTCCATTAGTCTCGTTGGGTGGCATGCATGAGTGGAGCCTTTGAAAAGGGTGCTGCATGTGCTCCCTCTTACTGAAAGGTAGCTCTGCCTGCCAGACCACTGTCGGGAGAGCATAGGTGATGTCTCCCTGCTTCCAGCACCTGAACACCCTTTGGGCAGGTTTTTTGTTTCCTCATTCTCATGCAATCCTTCTTAGAAGCAAGTCAAGTGAAATATGCAGTGTAGGTGAATAAAGCTGTATTACACAGAGTCTGCATGCTGCCCAGAAGCAGTTATCCAAACCCTACCTGTCAGAAATCAAAATGTTAAGGAATGTATGATTGTAAACCATTTATTGTTTATGAATTCACAGTCCTCTTGGATGTCCCTGGGTGCTGGATTTTGCTTATGGATCTCTGAACTAGCTGAAGGAAATGTAAAATCAAATGTAGACAGACAGCTCCCTCTTGAATACATATCTACAGAGGCTCAGGAACACTTGTTATGCTAGCAAGGGCGTGGAATAAATTGCGCTCAAGAAATTTGCTCTAGATCCACCTATTTTGGACAATGGGCTTTGTGTGCAACGTTAAAGCCCCTCCTTGGGGAGCTGCTGTCACCATGGTGCAGACAGGTGGATCTGGAGATGCACGGTTTTGCAGAGTGGCAGAGGACCAGCAGATCAATATTTAATGTGAAGGCTGCTGCAGCCCCTCACATGCATAATTTATTCCTGCTTTTGGGTACAGATGGACCTGAATCAAGCCGTGCATCCAGACTACAGGGGTATTAGAAGCAGGTCCAAGTATTGCAGATTGTCCTCACCTTCAAAATGGGGGCAATTCAAAAGCCAGCATTCAACCATTTCCCTCTCTTCTCCTTTGCACGACATAGAAAGAAAGGCTTCGGGGAGGTCTTTGAAATTTGTGTCAAATTACACTGACTTTTTCTCATTGAGGGCACATAACACTGTTTGTATTTCAGAACAGAATTAGGGCCTTAGAAAGAATTAAGCATTTCTGAGTTTAATTAAGTGCACTAACAACGTATGAGCAAAGTCAGTCTCGTAAAACAGAACTTTATTGTACAAATTGACAAAAAATAAAAGCCCTTTGGGATTAAATAAAAATTAAAAAAAAAAATCTGAAAAACACATTATGGTGAGTAACCTAGCCACCTTAGCTCATTTCAGTGAGTGAATATCTCTGCTTGAGATTTTTTTTCCCCCCTGACAAATGATTAAATACCAGTGATATGATAGAATGCAATGCTAGCATAACAAGGTATGAGCAAGAGGGATTTGCTTTTGACTAGTTAAGAAATAAGCTTACTAATTCAGAAATTTATTATAAGATTAGCCTTTAATACCTGATAATCACCTTCGTCAAGGAAAATGTCTTCTCTTCAAAAGGCAAATGAAATTTATAGATGGGTCTTGAGCCAGACTCGTGGGCGGTAGACAACATTCATGAGAGGTCCAGCCTTTCTTTTTTGAGCAAGGGAAGAGATAGTTTTTTAACAGGCAGGGTACAGCATGCAGCACAGCATAACACAGTAGAAGAGAAACAAGACAGGCATGGAAAAATCTCAGATGCCTTAAAATTATTAATATTTTTGCAGAAAACAAGTTTGATCTCTGACAAACTGTCCATTAATTTTGATGGAGATACTTTGATGCTTTTAAGGTCTCATGTTTGTATTTTAGTGGGGCTATTATGGTTAAATACACAAGTAAAACCGTATTCTTTTACTTTGGTTTGTTTTTTTTTTTACAAGTAAAAACATACAGACAAACATTCCCATTGCAAAGGTGATGTTGTCATATAGATATAAGAACATCAGTATTTGCTGGAGTCTTGTTATTATCTACATTTCAGTACGCCATCTGGACTTCAGCTAAGAAAGGGTTCCCAATGTGTTAGGCTCATGCAAACATCTGGTAAAAAAAAGGCATTTCCACCCAGGACGTTTAGCTCAAACCAACAAAAAAGGCAAAGTATAGGAGAGGAAAAAAGAAGGACAGAGGGAAAAAAAAAAGAAGAAAACTTTCTGCAGTCCCACAACCTTTTACAAACAGATGGAAGTCTGTCTCCTGACTCCCAGCTTAGTCCCATTGTCAACAGAGGATACTGCGTAATTGTTGAGCACAAGTATATAGCCAAGTCACTCGTGCAACATCACTATGAACAGGTACAAGAGTAGCGTGAGCCCTGCCATATGCCAGAAACTACTGTGAAGACAAATACCAATATAAACATTTGCTTCGTTGCTGTCATTAGATTTCAGGTTCAAAAGCTACAGGCAAATGGCAACATTTTATGTGTGGATGTTGAATTTGCTACAAAATTCTCCTCTCTGGGTACCAGGCAGCCACGTCAGTTTGCTTGTTCTTATATTTCTCTGTAAAGACGGGATGAAACACAGATTTAAGAATCAGCACTTGTGGAAATGAGAACAGCAAAATAAACATTGTACCGTGAGATGCAGAGCTGCTGAAGCTTCATTGTCTGTGGATTTGGGTCTTTCATCCCCCTACTCTCCCACCAGGTACTAACGGCTTCACCTTCTGGCACTACCTCCAGTCCCCTCCATACAGCCTACAGAGCGTGCCTCAGTTTCCCTTGAGCTGCTGTTTGCACGAGAGACTGGGAGCTCTCCAGGCGCAGGCATGTGCCTCTTGGCCAAGGCCAAGCCAGCAGAAATGTTACTGCAGAGCCTCACATTGCAGCTTTTCCCGCGGCACAGGCACTCCTTTCCATCCCCTCCCTGTCTCCAGCTGCCAATGTTTGCAGAAGTTACAGGAATTTAATTATCTTCAGGACTTCTACCTCTCTATTGAATTGGATTGAAATAAGCCAATGAATTTGCAAATGGCTAAGGAATAAAAGGTCTGGCAGACGTGGCCAACATATAAGCTTTGTTTCTGCAGGACAGTTGTCCAAAAAATTGAACTCGGAAAAGTGTAGGATTTTGAAAAGTATAAAAGCATTTGAACTGTAACAAAGATTGTCTGGTTATGGAGTGAATGAGCATAAATAATGGGATTAAGTAGAGAGGAAAGCAAAGGTCAGAGGTCAGTCCACTCCTTGGATGACATGGAGGAAGAGATTAGAAGTTTCCATGATTGAGAATATAGCCTTCCCAAAATGAGGTAGTAGTTTCAAAGACCAAACGTTAGACAAAAGCTTGTTTATTCATTTTATTAAAGAGGCCTCGGGCTCAGGGTTCTCATTTGTTTGCTTACTATGGGTTTCTATACACTGGAGCAGGATCCACAAGTGGGAAAGAAAGTCTGCCCCTGGACCTTCGAGTACGGGGCACCCAGAGCTGAAGGTCTTTGTGGGGCTGGGACCAGAAGCAACCTCTGCAGAAGTGACAGGCAAATAGCTCTGTAGAAATCCATGGGCTTCATTACACCACAGAAGTCAGAGAAGCAAATGAATTCCCTTTTCTTTTAGGTGGCAATTTCAAGGCGAAGTATGAGTGTTCTTACACAAAGATACAGGCAAGAGGCCTTTGGAAATTATTCAGCAAAGTTATAGAGCTTCCTGAACTTGAGCCAGGCAAAAATACTAGGACCTGAACCAAAAGGAAATATTTTATAGCTTGAATGCCTTTTACTAATCGCTTTTTCTCTTTGGAAATGCTTTTTTCCTCTTGTAGCGTAGATGAAAAGATTAGAGTATGATAACGATGCCGTGGAACAGTCGTGTTTGGCCAGGTGATAACTAAGCTTTGGATATCCTGGTTTTGGCGTTCAAGCAAACGTGGGCTTGTACATGTGTGTTATAGCTACAGTTATGCATGCAAATACACCCTTTTTCTCTCTTTTTGTGCTGTTTGTGTGTGTGTATATCTATTTGTGATATGCTAAATTAATTAGAAGCCCGCTCTTCCTAGGCACAAAGGGATTGCTGGATTCAGAGACTGACAAGGTGAGAGCTCAATTCTCAGCATATTAATTTTAAAACTCTTCACAGATGTTATTACAGGTATTCCAGTTTAAATTTTTATTCTCTCCATGCTGGGTGCCTTCAGCCCCACTCCTTGCATGAGGCTGGAATAAGCAGGATTGGTGGGGGGCTGATGCCCTCACCTCCCACTACAGCGCCACAACAATTTTCTTCCAGCCCACAGGTTGTTACAAGTAGTCAGTCACAGCAGCCTTCTCTGTGATTGTACCTGCATTATTTATTAGCCAACGGACGTAGGTCTGTCCCTTTTTTCAACCCAGCGTTAGTGACTGTGTATTCAGGGTCAATTCACTCACCTCTCCCGCGCTGTGCAGGGCGAGGAGAGGCAGGGATTTTCCATGCCTGTTCCCTGACTGGCTCTCAGCTCACTTCCACTTCAGCGTTTTAGGGGCTTGCACGAACCTAGGTGTTTCTTAGCCATTTGTGTGACAAAATGTAAGCGTTCCTTGCGAAGAGGCAGATGCACTTGCAGAGTGGTGTAGTGCCCCAAAACAGATGGGCTACATTGTGCAGAGGGGGTTTGTTACAGAATTGGTAGCTCAAAAATCAGTGCATGTCATATGACGGTATTAATAGGGAAAACCAGCTAGATGAGGATCAGAGCACATAAAGCTGCAAAGCAATCTGTTTGTAAGCCCCGCGCTTACAAAACAGTCCACAGACTTCGACAATGGAGCTAATTTTTTTTTTAATAATTCTAATAGCAATTCCTAATAATGACCTGATCTAATTTAGATTTGCATTTCATCTTTTCAATGCTATACTATTACAAATGGCCAAGGAACCTTGCCCTTAAAAATGGTGATAATATCCTGACGACCTGGGACTGCTGTTGGAGAAAGGATTTTGCCTGAAAGGGTTTCAGGAAGTTACAAAACTCCTTTACATGGCCTGTTGGATCTGTGTATGATTTCCAACATTACACAAAATAAATACCAGGAGACTGGTGTGGTTTATACAAGAGTTTATAGAGAAAAAATCCACCCACCAGCTCCCTTGCTGAGGATTACAACCAGGTCTCTGCTGCCAAGTTCTCTGTTTAGGTAAAGCATGAGAAAATCTGCCATTTTTTTTGAGTCACAAAAGGGGTGCTACAGGGGGGCAGTGAGAAGCTGACAGCTCTTGCCGCTTAAAAGGCAGCTGTTCCTTCTCAGGTACTATTATTAATAAACCCTAAGGTAATGTTTGCTCTGAAATATGTCTAATTGAAATAATTTACCCTAACCCTCAGAGAATTATGAAACTGTTTTCATCATGTTCACACACAGCAAAATAATTATGAGATGCCATATGGAAAAGACATCATGTGGTATATGTATTTCTGAATGTATACTTTTTGAAATGGTTCCCACAGATAAATCATATAGCTAATTTACAAAGAGGAGGTGGATAGTAGTTCTTAAGTATGCAGTTTAAGTTTAAAATGGTTTCAGGCTGGGTAAATTTACAGTGGTGATGACATGCAGTAATTGCACTGATCACAGGATGTATATCATAGAAGATGTCGATATGCCATTAAGTTGCACTGCTTAAAGTGGAACAGGGAAATTCTGCTGGTGACTCCCCTCAGTTGCAGTGTGCCACCCCTCCAAGCCTCTGCAGGCTCTGCGCGGTCCTGAGCTCATTTTGCAGCTGAAGCATACCCGACTGAATTGCTGGAGATGCTCCCCCATCATCACGGAGTCTCTGAGATGTTTCTGGTTTGTGCCTGGAAAGCTCTAAGCTGACACCTAAGCAAAGGGAATAGGCTCCCTCCATAGATTTATTTTGAGCAAAACCCATGAGAGAAGATTTCTTAAGCTGCTGTTCCCCGCTGTCCATCCCTTGAGGTTTTCCAAAAGGTTTTATTCCTAATCTCATCTGTAGTCACCAGCATTGTCATGTATATGTACGATAACACCCCTGTATTTTTATGTATGTGGGTTTCGTTACAGACAGTAGCAGAAGAATTCTGTAGGGCACTTCTTGGTCTTTTTCCAGGAATAATTGTGGTAGATGATGAGACATCTGAGGTTCTCTTCCTGATAGTTAAGAAGTTTTAAAGGTGCTTTTTGAATAAGGAACTCGTATTAGCATTTCTAGAAATCTGGCTGGAGATCAGGCTTTCTTGTCAGACTTCTGGTAGTTCTTGTTTCCAGATGGATGGAAGGAAAAGAAGAGAATAGCTTATTGCAGCCTTTCTGTTCCATGTCCGATTTGAAACCAGCAAGTAGAGATGAGGGAAAGAACTCTTTTTCTATCTAGTCCGTTCCATTTATTCCTAAACTCTGTTCAAAAAAAGGGTCATCTCTAATTTGAGCAGTTCAGGCTAGCCTGTATTTTGTCTGAATTAGCTCACCAATCACTTTTGCAATTATTTCTGCAATGACTGGTGAAATATTTGGAAGATCTGGGATCCACAAAGTAATTCACTCCCAGCCCTTGAATCTGCAAGAGCTATAGGCATGTGCTGCAGCTGTGTTGTTTATCCCCCAGTAATGACATCATTACCCTGCGTTACCACTCTAGGTAGTGTATTTGTCAACAGCCAGTAACTGATGAGCACAAGGAAAATATTTACCCAACTTCTATGCTGTGGCATTACCCCAGTAATGCCATTTCAGGAAGATCGCACTGTATTTCTGAGATTTGTGCTACAGAAGCTGAAAAAGCTCTGGCATTTGTGTGCATGCCACACCAGTCCTCACATAACTACCTTTGACAGTAATTACAGTAATTCTGTTTTTTAAAGGAAAAATAAATAAAATAATAATAAAAAAAGAAAATAAGGAAAAAAGTGATATTCCTCGCCAATATCTAAAGGTGGGAGTTTTCCAATACCCTCGCTGTGTGAGGAGCACTAGGGACATCCATATTTGATGACTCCTTAATCTTCCCAGGAGTAACCACATACGCTAATATTTACTCATTCTGCCTGCACAGATACAGTATCTGAGTGCTGCTGGTACATTAACGTGCAAGTGTTTAAACTGGGCTTCTCTGCAATGTATCACCCCTGGGAACTGCCTGCACTGGAGAGGTAGCCTTGTGTCCTCCTCCTCTCTGTCATTCCTGCTTTTGGTGAGAAATGTGATGATCTTTCTCTATTTCTGATGTTGCACAGACGAAAAGGCATGTTCCCCTTTTAGCAACTTCCAGTCATTTGTTTTTACGATCACTGAAGGTGTATTGCATTTTGTGCTGTTGAAGTGCCCTAAACCAAAAGTCACGGGGTATTTTTTCCTGCAAGTTACAGTAGATTCTTATTTCACTACAGTATCTGAAAGCATGAAACAGAGATTTATGATACTCTTGTGTTTTCCACTTCAGTTCGTGTAATGTGGGGAAGGTAAAGTGTCTTGGCTGCACAGTATCCCTTTTTCTTTTTTTTTTTTTTTTTTTCTCTCTGGAGCAGTGTACGCTGTGCGATTAGAGGATAGTGAGAAGGTCGCTGACCAAACTTTATCTTCCACACAGTTTCCCACAGCATGTATTCCTCCTAGGGTACATTTTCTCAGCTCAGGTTATTTCCAGAAATGTTCTCAAACCATAAGAACAGTCCTTGCAGTAAAACATTTCATTCCCACTTTTTATCCTTTATCTAGCAGCACAGTGTTGACAGCATTTATGTTTCTTCTATTGACTGGGCCAAGAACAACAGGATTAATGAGGTTGTCTCTTCATGAGTGCATTATATTTTTTTCCTCTGACCTTTCAAACATGGGAATCTTCTGTTTGCAATATTTCTTAAGCAAGGAAAACCCCTTCTTGCCGAAGCTCGTTCTGACAGGGGCCGGCTGGGTGGGAGCCCAGGTTCCCGTGCACCTCCGGGCACCCAGTGCAAGGAAGCGCGGCGTGCAGGCATCCTCCGCACCGCTCCCGACGTACGGGCTGAAAGGAAGTTGTGAAAAAGCAAAGGAGGGAATATCTTGGTTTCCTCATTTTTTAAGGAGTTGGCTGGGGGACATGGGATATTTTAAGGACTTTCTTAAGCTGTGAAATTCTGATGATAAATCTTACATGGCTGCCTACAGATTATCATACTGCAGGAACTGCTCAGGAGATGAGTGGACACTGCTCTGCTATTTTTTTTTATTTGGTTGGTTTTGTTTGTTTGGGTTTTTTTGGCTGCTTTTTTGTTTGCTTTTTTTGTTCCCCCCCTAAGAATTACATATGTTGAGGCTAGACAAGCAGGGCAAGGAGAAGTCACTGGAATTGCAGCCTTCCACAGAACACTTTTGCACTTTATCTTTCCTATTCCTGATTATTTTTGATGCTGGGTAACTGGAAAGCAATCAAGATAGGATCATTTCTAAGTGCAGCAGGACAGGGAACGTGAAGAATTTTCCCAAGGATGGGAGCACAAATATCTTTAAACACAACAAATAACTTTGCACATATGACATCTTTTAGCCAGCCTCTTCAAAATATATCAATTAGATAAGCTAAACATAATTAAATTTTTGCATAAGATTGTTAAGGGTGACTTATTCCCATTTTTCATCTGGGGATATGGAGGGACAGAGAGCTGGAAAAAATCCCACTAGCCCAAAAGTTATCTACATAGGCAGGTCTCTAAGCTATTAATTTCCCTTCTAAGTTATTTATTTCCCCTCTTGGTGGGGAAAGAAGCACCACAGATTTGTGCAATCACATCTTGCATCTTATGGGGCAGCAAACCCCTTGTGGAGGAAAAGGGACTTTAGTGCCAGCCCTTTGACCTGCTCCTTCCAGCCCATGGTAAGCGGTGGAGAAATTTGCCTGATATTTTGGGGGAAGGGGAAGTAGAAGAGGTACTATATATATGTACTTAGAGGTATATGTGTGTGCATATGTACCTAAACATATTCATTATGTCGCAAAAAGTAATCTAAAAGTAGTTATAAAAGCAAGTGGAAACACAAAGGCTTGCAACACTTCCAGAATGTGTTTTCCATCGGTGTGTCGTTCTGCTGCATGTAAGAAATCCTTTTGCCATGTAGGAAAAGCAACTCTTACCTGCTGACTTGAGGGGAAAATACAGTGTCCGGGGACTGTCTTGCTGAGCACTCCAGTGCTGGCTTTGCTTCGTGTCCACGGTGCAGAGGGCCAGGACGTGGGGCTGAGCTCTGGGCAGCGATCCAGGAGGGCCAGAGCTCAAGCACCAGGTTTAGGCTTTAAGCAAGCTCGAGACCTCTGTGTGTGGATTCAAGTCATTCTGGGACTGTGAGAGTGAGCTGAACTAGATGTTTGGTCATAGCCAAATTCATCCATGTCAGCCCTAGGAAGAGAACAGAAATAAATATTCCTGGCCTCCTGCTTTAATGATTTCAATAATTCCACGTATTCAGGACAGGCTGCTTTTTGCAGTGCTTTAAGTTGAAAAAGTCATCAGAGAGGCTAAGAGAATTTTGAGCAACTCCTCAGAGAAATATTTCATGAGATTTTGAAATATTTTCTCCTGAAAATAGTAACGCTTATATAGTAAAGAAGTCAATTCAGCCATGTATTGTCCTCAGGCACTAGCAATAGTCACTACTTGCAAGTACCAGGAGACGGTTTCAAGTTTTAAACATGAGTGTATTACATCTCTTAAATTTGGCCGCCTTGGAGTTTATGGATTTGGAGTTTGTTGCTTGAACTCCTATTTCTTCCTTTGAGGATTTCTGTTGTAGTTGAACTTAAATAATCAGAAAGAGCACTTAATGAGTCCATATTTGTCAGCTGTTAGGGCAGTTAAACATAATTATGATGGAGAAATTATTGTGTTCTTCTTTCCTCTTCCAATAATTGTATGTAGAGACCTAATTCTGCTGAGTTTTACTGTTTAGCAAGAATGACTTGGGTAAAGCTTAAGAACCTGCAGTGCGCTTTCTGTTCCTTTAAGCAATTAAGCTCCCTGTCATACACTAGTAAGATATTCTCATAAAGCCCCAAGTGAAAATAATTTTTAGGTTGTAACCCTCAAGACTTTGAGATTTTAAAATCCTGACACTTCAGGATTAAAAACAAACAACTCCACATATCTATCAGTGAACAGTGAATGCATGTTTGTGTAGTTTGCCTTATTTGCATTTGTTGGTAATTAATTAAAAAACATGAGTTTAATTAACCTTGGAGTTAGGGGATTCATTAAAATAAAAACAAAAAGCATTTCAGTTAAAAATGTGAAGTAACACATTCAGTGGAGTTTGCTGGTGCAGCTTAAGGATTTGCAGAGAAATGCCGGCAGCAGTAAAACTTTGGGGACTATCACACTGCACACAGAAGAGAGTTGCAGGAGAAGGAGAATGGGTGTATGTCTTTGTCAGCAGATAAATTTCCCTTTGTAGATACTTGAATTGAAAAAATAACATTTGCCCTCAGTTTCTTTCTGGTCTGAGTCTGTGGCTATGGAAAAATGACATCCACAGAAGTCCAAAGGAAAGGATCGCAGCATAACTGAAAGTAAGGCTTTTAAAATAAGGGACAGAATTAGAGGGAAAAAAATATTAAAGGGAAGAGATATCTCTCATGTAAAACTCAAGACTAAATTGTACTTACCTGGCCTGCTTATATTATCATAAGTGCTTTCTCTTTTTGGTCTCTTTTAGTCACAACTCACTGTCTTTAACGTATTTTTTTCCCCCTTTGAGAACAGGGGAAGGGTTTTGCCTTTTATGAAAAGACAAGTTATTAGAACAATGTTGAAAGTAATAATAGAAAAAAAAATCCAAGTTCATAGTTAAGCCTGATGTTTATTAAACATTTTTTCTGTAGCCTGCTCTCCTTGGTTCTGCCGCTTTTGCAGGACTGGGTTTGTCCAACCAGCAGAAGAGAACCAGCAGCAGAAATCTTGAAGTTTTTGTGGTCTGTGTTATGAAAATTGTCCCTGGGGTATTTCTGTTTGTGCAGTGGAATAGAAGTGAAACCTTCCCACCTTCTCACAGTGAAGGGGTTTAGCAAAGATCTCCCAAAGCAGCTCCCATATATGGGTCAGGCTTGTTGCCTTACATGGACCTACACGTGCTGCTGTGCACCAGCTACGGCAGCTTGGGATGGGCACAGGAGCTAATGGCACCGCCACTTCTGTAAGGTTCTGTGCTCTTTGGGTTGGAGAGCAACTGCCAAATGGCTAACTTTCACCAAACTGCCTCAAAAATCAAATTTTCTACTTTACTCTTCCCTCAAAATATTTAATTTGGGGAGGACACAATTATAAAAATGGAATATAACACTTGCTAAAAACATTCTTAATTGTGTTAATCACCTTCATTTTCTTGTGAAATGAATATAAAATCTCAGTAATGAATACAGAATGCATACCAGCAACGCTCTATTAATTTGCCTAGAGGTGTGTTTTGAGGGTGGCTTGGCACCCATGTAGAGGATGCTGGTGAACAGCTTAGGTATGTGCAAAGGACCAGATTTTTTAAAAAAACAACAACAAAACAAAAAAACTCAAACCAAAAACCAGAAAAGTATGTTGCATCTTTGAGATGAGAAACCATCTGTGGGTGCCCGTTCCTGCACCTCTGGACAGGAGGATCCCACATTAGCAAAACACCTGCGTCAGCCACAGTGCTGGGGAAGGTGGCCCTTGCATGGGGAACAGATGCTCTGCAGCTGAAGCCTTTCAGAGGTGACACCTTTAGAGCCTCTTGCCTTATGGGGTAACTGAGTTGTACATAAATAGTCTTCAAAGGGAGTATTGTCTGTTTTAGGAAAAAAAAAAAAAAGGGGAAAACGAAGTGGGGTTTTGTGTGTGGGTAAAGTAAATACGGTTAGAAATACATGACTTGTTAAAAACTTTTTGAGGACCCCACACTCACAAAATCTTTTAGGTCATGTGTTTGCTTTCTGAAACATTTGGTAAGTAACAAGTGCCAGGGGACTATATGCACTCCATCTGGAATTAGCAGATTCCTCTTTGTTCAATTGTTCTTAAATTTGGAACCAACCGACTTGCTTAAAAGTATTTTGATTTTCTTTTAAATAAATGCGGGAAATAAACATAGTCCAGGACCTTCAGAGAGGTACATTATTAGTCTTCTCCCTGGCTCCATGAGCCATGCAAGTCTTAAAGGGGCATTTGTCACTTTTGATGTTCGTTATTGGTTTATGGTAACAATTTGTTTGGAGTGGCCCATCATTTTTGTTTCCTTTTTATAAATAGTATCAAAGAAATCAGAGCTGGAAAAAGAACTATTAAGTCATTGAATCCACTCCACTGCCAACTCAGTCCAGTTCCCTACAGTGCATTTTTTCCATGTCTTTGTCCAGGTTAAACTTGGAATTAAGTTTAAGAGCCTGTAGGTCTGATGAGAGGTACAAGAGCAAGTGGAGATTTTGCGCTTTTCTTCTTTCCTTACTAGACAGATATCTCATTTTTGTCTCCACCTTCCTTACATAAAGTAATGGCATGTCAAAAGATCAAGTAGATACTTTGTCTTTGCAGGTGTTGTAGATTACTACCTCATCCCCGTAAAAAATTAATTTTTGCTCAGGGAAAGCAAAAAAGGAAGAGAAAAGCAACACTTCTCTTATCTTCCCTGATGTCCTGTAACACCAAAGAGTGGAGCAAAACACCTGCTATGAAGAGGGATTATGTTTCCTTGAAGACCTTTAAAAACTTTTTTAGAGAAAGCTTCTTTTAAAAGAGACATGGAACTTTAAAAATACATTTGTGCAAATACTTTAAAGAATTGAAAAAAGCACCCTGGCATCACCCAAAATTGCACCAAATTTGTGATACAGAATTCAGCTGGAGGACTATGTGACACTGAAAATGTTTTCAGTGAAAAGCTTGCAAACTGAAGCTCAGAGAGGTTGTCAACTTTTATTGCATTTAGCATATGAAGAATTATTAAGAGGTGCAGGTCTGTAGATTTGGGATCACAGCCTAAGATATTCAGCCTGTATGTGTTGGTCTGCTTCCCTGGCTTGGAATGGAACGACGCCTGTTTACAATAGCTGGGGATGGATGATCCCTGTCTACACCGACTGCAGAGAAAGCTTAGGGAGACTTGCTTTCCTAAGCCAGAGCTGGCCTTCGTGAACTGTGCCTTACCATGCATTACAGAGCAGGATCAAGGTCTTTATCTAGTTCACGGTTGCTCAGAATTTTGTTTCGTTCAACGTTTGTTCAAAATATAAGCAAACATTTTATTTCTGCTCCAAGCTTTCCTAAGAGTGGAAGTAGTGCAGCACAAGCAGATACATAATTTCTCCATGGCTGCAAGGTCTTTTCATTTGGTTTAGATACACATCTGTAACCATTTTACCAAGTCATGTATTCATATATACTGTAAGTCAAAGGAGCTTAAGTTCTCACTTTCTTGCATTGAGTTGCAATCATTCTGTTTTGCAGGTTGCTTCCTATGCATTGTGTTTCAGCAGCCTAAGGGCTTCTCTAAATCATTATTCTGTTCTTTCCTAGCAAGAAGGAACCAAAACTATAGTCAAAGATTAGCACGGGCTGGGCAAAACCTAATCATAATCTCTTCTACCTCTTTTCCTATTCCAGTCAATCCCTATTCCGAGGATCAAACCTGTATTTCTCTGTGGGCTTGAAGAAGGTATATCAGCGTGATTAAGTGTCAGCATCACTCAGCTGGATCTGTTTAAGATACCAATGTTTGGGCTTGGCCCATGACAGTACCAATTTATCCTTTTTAAATCTAAGCCTGTCAGTATGGGCTCAGGAGTTGCATCAAAGCTTCATGGAGAGTAAGTTGTGTGCATGACGCTTAGATTAGGACATTTTAATTCTTAAAGCAAATGGGCTCTCAGCTTTAAGGAATATAGTACCATGGACTCCTGGCTGTAACTTGTGCGTGTAATTATATATATAATACATATATATATTTGTGTTAGGAAATATTTAGTAGAGTCTTGTGATTTGAAAAGAGAGTGATTTGCTTCCTTCAGTATCTGCAACCTGAGTATATATACCTGCTGAGGAAGGTGTTGGTAGTTGTGAAAATTTTCTGAATTTCAAGGAGTATTTGATGGCAAGAAACAAAGAAAAATTCACTTTTGTTCCCATAGAAATTAATTAAAACTTTGCCATTAACATGTATGAGAGGACAGATCCTCAGATTGCTATATAAATGAGAGACTGGTGGTGTCTTTTCGTTTCTGGTTATTATATACAGATTCTGAACAAGCAACTTTTTTATGAGACTGAACTCATTATTTGCAACTTGTAAATCTTTTCGACAACATGTATGTTCATACTTCACATTTTATAGTCCCCTTTTAGCAGACTACAGGAGTTTCCATCATTTCATTTGTAAAAGTTACTGATAGGTGGGCAAAATCTTAGTAAAGGAAGATGAAACAGAGAAAGCAAATGGAAATATTGGATGGTAGATGAAGGAAATTGAACTTTTGAAATAAAAGAAAAGGTTATCAAGGTTTCACTCTCATGAACTGTGGCTTCTTTAAACGGGCTTGAAGGCAAGCCATTCTGGCAGGTCAGGTTATCGCATTGTGCTATAGTTAGAACTACTGACTGGTTCTGTGCGGTTGTTTATTGAGATGACTAAGTTGTCATTTTTAATTAGCTTTATGCTCTTCTCAAAGGCTAATTACTTTACTTTTTATCAAGATTATTTGATTGGTAATGACAAGGGTGCCATGGTTATGTATTTTTAGAGAATTCCCCAACCTGCACAATTATACAATTTTCTGTTCCCCCTGGATTCTTTGTGCAGTAAAGCCTTTAGTAAAAATAATGGTTAAGAAAAATAAGTATTTGCTATTGATATTGGCAGAAGAAAGTATATCTTGATTTTTTTTGTGTGTGTGTGTGTGTGACAGGGAGGTCATTCCTAATGTACATAGTCACTGTGAAAAAAATTACGCCTAGTTTACCTGCCTGCGAGTGACACTGATGCCGCTCTATTGTCATGGCTGTAGTTACTCAAGCAAACTGAATTTGAGATCTTTCTTTTTTCCTCTTATTTCTCTAGAGCTGTGCATCTCCCCTGGTCATCATGGAAATCTGGACTGACTTCACCACATACTTATTTCGAACTGTACAAGTTACACCATTGGACGCTGACTGTGGAGAATGTTTACTACCATGCTTACCAGAGTTTGGTTGAAGAGCCCTTGAGATAAGTATGAGAGGTGCAGTCACAGGTGAAATCTCTCTTTTCTTTAGTCATCTATAGACTGTTATAAACTATTCTTGTTTGAAACAGCAGCAACCCAGTAGGTGATGCTTCATGAAGGCTTCCTTGAGAGGGGTTGCAGCAACGGGGGACATAAATACTTCTCTGACGTTTTTCAGAAATACAGTTATACCCAGAGAATCGTTACTTTACTCCTGTTCTGCAGCACATAAATACATGTCAGATGTGTGGTAAACCAAATTCTCTCAGGAGCTTGTCCTAAAAGAGGAAAAGACACAATGATTTAGAGCCTACATCTGCAGCTCTTGCAGCTGCTTCGGTCCCTGCTGCTGAAGGAGAATTCCCTGCATCAATGGCCTCTTGACGGAGGGGCTTAGAGCAGTTCCTGAAGCACAAGCCCAAGGACACCTATGGCTGTTGCTAACCCACTGGGAAGGAGTGGAACGGACAGCCACCGTGCAGCTTGAAGGACAGAGGCTGCTCCTGCCACCAGATGCCCCATCTCGCACCATCTCTGCCGCCACTTTGCAAGTGGAAGAGGACTCCCTGCTGGCTGTGGCTCTTGTCGTGTTCTCTAGAATTGATTGAGAGCAGGATTAGAGGAGGTAGCTTCCTAAACCACAGGGAGGGTCAGCACAGTGGGGCGCTGGCACGGCACACCTTTGTACTCAAGCTTGCAGGAGTCACTGGAGGGTGTGCTTAGCTGTGAAGGCCTGCTGGAATGTCTTCAGTCATTGGAAACATGCGTGAGACATCTCTGTAACAAGGCAGCTGAAGATGTGAGGAAGTTCTGGAGCAAAGGCTTGCACGACCCCTGTGTTTTGACATTATTCTTCATGGCGATAGATGGGGAATATAGCAGTTCCAGCTACTGCAGCAGTGCAGTGTGATTCCTTGCAGTCTACGTGTAAAAACCACCCTCTTAGTAAGCACCTCGTCTCCTCAATGAGCTAGTAACACAGCTATGACTTCAGTAATTAAAGTAAGTTTTTATTGCTTTTGACTTATGTTAGCACTGGAGAGCAAGGAGAGAGACAAGGAAGGTAGGCTTCGCACCGGGGCCCTGGGAAACAGGCGTGCAGCTCCCGGCTGCTTCTGCTGCAGTGAAAAAAGACAGGACTGGATCCTAAAGGTATTAAATGCCTAAATCCTATGGAATTCAATGTAAATACTGTGGGGATTTGGGCTGAATCTCTCTATACCTTAGCTTTTCATCTGTCCTACAAGAATAATAATTCTTCTCTCCTCAAAATGGAGTATAATAATAATAAACATGTTAAGGAAAACAAGGTGCTCAGCTACTGTTGTCTCTGAATGTAAATAAATAAATAATAAAAAATATATATATATATTTAAGCAAGACTATGATTATTTCTTTTTCATGAGTCTTGATTATGTTGCAGTTTCTAATTCTAGAGAAAATGTTTACCCGCTTGTTGACTAATTGATAGTGGTGTTCCCCAGCTGTAATCAGGGCAGTTTCCTCTCCAGAAGTTCACTAACAGCACGGATCAACAAGAAGGTAAGGACACAGCTCAACTTTTAGAAATCAGACTAAAAATACTCTTTTCTCAATACAAAACTGAGCCTTTTCACTTTCAGGCTAACTTTCAGCATCTAGGCTTTCTATGTGGAGCCTTGCTTCCAGTATAAATAAATGATCCCACATTCCGTCATGATAACATATGCTCATGCAGAGCTCAAAATTAGAAGGAATATGAAGTGTTCTATTAATTGCATGAATGTTGATTGTTAAAATCATGTGCTAATTGGTAATATCTGTGTGCAGTAGGTTCCCGCAATATGTGTTAGATTACATTAACTGTGCTTGTGACTCAGATATCAGGCATTATGATTTTTATAGAAGATATTTTTTAAAAAAAACTTTGTGTAATTAGGTTCTATAGATTATCAGTGTAGAAAAATTAGTAGAAGATTGTGTAAAGGGCATGTGAAGTTAGAGGCATGAGGAATACGGAACTCTAAAGATGCATCTGCTCCTCTTTCTCATGGTGTGCTTTTCCTCACATACTCTCCAAAGTAATTCTCACCATGTTTGTCTTGAGGTAATTCCCAGGGAAGCAAGCACAAGCTCTTTTTCACTACCATGGTGATTACATTATTCGTTTGAAAGTTACTATCTTTTTTTGAGTGGAGTTTCTCTTTTGCATCTCCCCGGCTTTGATCCAGGAAGCATTCAGGTACATTACAGATAAATAAGATTATTGTTGTACTCCCCTATCAGTGGGGAAGTATAGCATACTAAGCAACATGACTCTCCTGTACCAGATGTGCTTCCCTTCCATTCCTAATCCCTAGGGAAAATTTCATACAGATCTGTTTTGTTCATCGATGTTTTAATTTTATTGAGTTCCCTGAGTATTTATTAAAATCAGCAAGGTAGAAGGAACTAAAGCTTGGAGCTAAATATGGTAACTTATGAGTGCTTTTAAGAAATGTAGTGATTATTTCCACTCTCTGTGTGGCTTAACTCAGCTTCTCAGTGGCAGGGGAACAGGGGACATGAATGCATGGGGACGCAGACTGTAATACCTAATATATATTGTATCCCACGGTCCCCTTCTTTACAGCAAAAAATTATTCATGCATTCACCTTTATGCACAAGGTACAGGTTGGCTTTTGATTCAGCACCTAGGCTGAGAGCACCCACGCTGGTCCTAGCGCTGCAGCTGCCTGCACAGCGCGTCCTGCTCCTCAGCCATTGCAGCAAAGGGACTCATCCCTGGCGACTGCTGAAATAAGCTTTTCCTGGTCCTCCCCAGACCAAGCCCCAGTTTGAGCTCCTTTTTCTTTTGATACTGGGGTGGAATGAACTTCTTCAGTTGGGCATGAGGGCTGGGGATCCTAATTCAATCAGACTTTCCACAGTGGTTTCTGCTGAATATTAACTGGCAAACACGCTGAACTGGAGACACTCTTAAAAACCAATGACAATCACTCCCCTAACAAATGATCTTCTATCTAAAGTTTTTTGAGGTTTTATTTTTTTTACCACAATGTGTAAATCCACTTGTATTTTGTGTGGGTTGGTCAGATTTTGAGGCCAGTTCTGTAACGCATGGGTATCGTGTGCCTACCCACCCCAGACTAAGCTGATGGCAAGGGGTGAGAACAGATCACCTAAGAGTCCTGTGGTGCATGAACCATAACCCAGCAGATGCTTTTTGGTGGATGCTGACTTCAAATTGTGTATCAGTTCTTTGAATTAGCACTTTTCTTACAGTGATCGTATTTTGAGGGACTGAAATAATCGAGGGAGGGACAAAGCCACTTGTACTTGCCCTGGTAAAGATGTCACTGGAGCCCTTCCCTGGTTAATACTTACTAGTTTTGGAGACATATCCTTAATTCATGCAAGTTTACGTATTCTCCCAAAGGAAGACTGAAAATAACAATGACTTTAAAAAATGATGTGGAGGAAGACCAGGCGGATTTTTGTGCTGTTTAAAAGACAAAAAAGTTTAGACTCTAAATGTTTCATGGGTTGCATTGAGAAAAATAATTAGAATGATACTTCTAACTAGCATAATTTTAATTCATTTTACAGTGGACCAATTTGGTAATGATGCAATGAATTGAAACAGGTTGTCTGAGAGGAAAAATGGATGTAGTTTTGGTAAAGAGAGAATTTACAGAAGTGTTAGAAGTCTTGAGCCTTATCAGAGCTATTACTCTAATATCTGTTGATTTACTGATCTTGAAACAAGCAAACCTCATGGGTTCAAGAGCTTAATGTTAAGGCACACTTCATCAGTTGTCCTGAGAAATGCAACAGATTTAAGAGGAAATCAGTTTTAGCCCCCATTCAAAATGTTGGCACTGAATCAAACAGAGCATAACTATAGTCACAGTTTTAATTAAAAGAAAAACTGACAAATTGCTAACATTCTAGTGTTCAGAAGATGGTTATCTATTACAGAAATATTTTCTTCTAATGTACATGCTCTCATACATGAAATAGTTTTGAAATTTATTTTACTATAATTGTAAACTACAGCACAAATACTTAATCTTACCTACTTAAATAATGTTTTCCAATTTCTTAGCAACCCTTCCTCCTCCTCTGCCCGCCCTACTCTGACTCACAAAGTGATGCATTGAAAAGGATGAAGAAATTTAGTAGATGAGATGACCACTGGAAATACATGGAAAAACTAACAATTAAAAAAAATTAACCAGATGAAAATTGCTTACTAATTTTTAAGATAAAAAAGGTAATCTAAAATGACTACCAGCCTTCAAAAGGTTAACTGTGAAATTAAATTACAGGGACAGTGGTCACTGGCTACCTGAGGGAATAAGCTGTTAAATCACTTACTTCAGTGCACATAATTTACAAAGAGTTTAGCTCCTTGTGTCTGTGCAGAAACTTTGTGTATTCCAGGGACGGTTTTGTTGCCCCCATGCCCATGAGTGTCTGGCCACTTGCAGGAGCATCTGGGGTAAATGGTGTAAGTTTCCAAGGAGTTAAAAGTAAATTGGGTAACAGGGTGAGTTATTTTACTATGGGGAATGATAAAGATCAGTTTGCTCTAATTTCCTTCAGACAATGAAATATCTACATGTCTTCATGTCCTGCAAGCAGCAAGCTTGCAGGCGTGGGTCTGTGCTCCCAGCTGAACCCCTGGGACAGGAGGAATGAGAAGGAGACAAGGGACAAGGTGGCTGCAGCGTGGTTTCCCCACACAGGGCTGGGGCTCCAGAGCTGCAAAGCTGATCGTGTCAGCAGGGGCAGGCGAGAAGTGCGGAGAGCTGTTTGCTGGGCAGGGTTCTGTGGCGCTGGGCTGGCTTTGTGCAGTCTGGTGCACCCAGGACTGAAGGACGTCACTGATTTTAATGAAGCCAAAGGGGACGCAGGACAATGCTGGATGCATTATTGTGGACTGTTCTTTTCCCATCATTCTTTGTTCCATTGTTTCAAGCTTGCAGGAGCTGGCAGCCTGGGAGGAGATATCACTGCATAGCTTGCTGTCCTCGAGAGCTGCTCCAGAGGACGGCTGAAGTCCACAGAGAGGCTGTGGTGGCCCCAAACGGTCTGATGTCTGGCCTTAAAATCAGGCAGTGACTTTGGTGAGCAAGGCAGGCTTACAGTGATAGCAAGAACAAGGGGCTGCTGCCAGTTGGCTCATCGACGCTCCGAGCGCGCCGGTGGCGGGAGAGCACAGATGTCTGACAGCAGAAACATCTTCCCAGCACCGTCTGCACTTGGCGCTGCCGGCACCAGATCTCTGGGCTGCCTCTTCCATAGGTGCCCCTAAAGCAAAAGTCTTGGAAACCAGTGCAGCTACACCAGTGCCTTGCAGGGCCAGAACTGATCCCAAGGGTCACTTCTTGCTTTTGCCACCCATGGGTTGTGCATGCAGTCCACAATGTGAGTGTCAGGGTAGGCTGCTTGTGCCTGACCACACAGTGCCTTTCTCAGGTCATTTTTAAATATTTTTTTTTGCTACCTATCAGGACACTGGACTGGCGAAAATTATTTCTCCTCTCCCTTCATGAGCAATGGTTTCCTGCTGTTAATCCAAACCATAAAGAAACCTTAAATATATACTGTGAAAAATGTTATGCCTACTTAAGCAAGATAGTTGCCTGTAATAGTGTGCCATAAAGCAATCTGAAATGTTTATTGTCTGTTTCCCAACTGCAGTTTTATTTCTTTTTAACAGTTTTTGTGCCTACAGGATTTTCTTCACATTGAAAGTTACAAAAGAAGTTTTTCCCTTTCCCTGCAAACACAGTGATTACTAGCACAACAGATCCTCCTGCCAGTGAAGATTCATACAAGCATTTTTAAAAGCTTCCAGTTTCCTAAACTTTTTCTAGGAAAAAAACACCATTTAAATCAATAGCAAGCCTTGATACGATAGGCTTTAAGGGGCAGACTGACTTCCAAAGGAGCAGATAATGCTAAACAAGACCTCTTTTGTAACTGCTGAAGTAGGAAGTCAGGGAAAGAAAAGAAAAAAAGGAAAGAAAGGAAAGAAGAGAAAAATAATAAAAAAAAAACAGCCAAGGTTAGGGGGTGGTAAAGATGTTACTGCTGGATCTAGCTCCAGAGACACAATGTGTATTTCATTGCCATGAATAAACTGTATCCAGGGAACAAGCAAATGAGAAAGTGAGGACAGGAGATATCTTATTTTTGTTGTTTGTTTCCAAAGAGTCCACCCCCACATAGGTCACTTGGAATTCATTTGTCTACATCCTGGACTGCACGTAGGGGAAAAAAAAAATGCCTGGGATCTGAGAAAGAGGAATGCGATAGGGCATGGGAATCACAGCGTCACGGTGGTCACCAGAGCATAGTTTGGCTCGTCTTAAAACAAGCAAGCACCGTTGGACCTCTGTAATACTAGCAAATCGGCCGTGCTATCAGGCTACCTATCAGAGGCTGAATGCTTGAGAAAAAGTGTGTGGGTTTTTAGACGGAGCCTGGGGCGTTGGAGGGCTCTCGGAGCTGCTGCTTTCCTTTTGACATCCAGTACTACTCGGTGACCTCGGCAACAATCCAGTGTACTGTTACAGTTCATTTCAATAATTAAACAGTTCGGGGATGGCAGAGCTTTCTTGTTGTCAATAGAAAATCAGGGCTGCAGTTTGCCTTCCCCCCACCCCCCACCCCCCACCCCCCTTCTCCTTTCCCTCTGCTGAAATCAGAAGTGTTTGTTTTTAATTATATTAGCTAGAGACAATTAATTTCACAATCCGAACAAAAAAATGTTTTGCGAGAAGGACTGGCAACTGGTAAATGCAATTATTATTGTAGCACATTTTCAAAGGAAGAGATCCCAGCTCCAACAAAGTCATATGTATAAAATTTCAGTCATATAATATAGTCTTAAACAGCAGATTTACTCTGCAAAAGATGGGAACTGCTCTCCCATCTGGAGCTATGTTCTGTTCATGCCACGTGGACCCATTTGATACCTGCTCCAAAAAAACACCAGCCAGCAAAATAGACCACTGCCCATCAGCTGCCTCAAATAATTGGTTGATATGCCCCTTTAAACTTGCCTTAAGAAGAGATGATTAATACCAGCCCCCTTTTAAGTGCAGCCTTGCAACAACAACTTGAAAAACCCCTCTCTGTGCAAACGGCAGCATTTACATTTTTGCTGTTTGAGCAAAAATGAAAATAATTCAACTTTATGTCAGGGATGTCTTGCAAAATTTCCTACAATTAAAAAACTAGGTTTTGAGGAGCTTGCTGTGCCCTTTTCATTGCCCATCTGGCTCCCACCCAGCTGCTCCCTGGCTGACTCTGTGCTATTCTGCTACCAGCGTGGCGGGAGCTGCTGCTAACTGGTATTGCCGTCTTTTTCTCAGCGTCGGTTTGCAGGATTGCTAGGCCACAGTCTGGCCTCACTTACACTGATTTACTTTTATGGGATTCAGTCAAAATGCTACGGATTTATACCGCTCAGGCAAAGAGCAAAATTTAACTCTTCGGGTCGGGAGTGCTGGAAGCGCTTCAGGTCCGTAGGGAATGCTTTCTGCCAGCCCCGGTGACAGCCGTGCTGGCCCCTGTGCTGATACACAGCCAGTTCCTACTGTCACACTCCTATTGCCTTGTCCACGCTCGTTTTACATGCCTCACAGAGTTTTTACCTTTTTCCATTTCCTACCAGTGTCATTGACATAAGAACATTAAACCAAAATATACTGAGACATCGCTTCTTTGGGACTGGTGTCTGACATCCTTATTCACAGCGAACAGTACTTCATTTCCCAAATAGCTTAATCCTTTTAGTGGGGCAGCTGCAGAGGGAAGACCAGATCCACAAAAGGGCTTTGACATAGCTATGCTTAAATTGTAGGCCTGGTAGATTACCGTAGCTTGAGATAGGAGTTAGCGAGTCTTTGCAGGGTGTATGGAGAAAGTTAGACATCGCAGACGGGAGAAGCACAGCTCCGGGAATCTAACCAGGAAAATGCTTTTATTCAACAGCTAAAGCACCCTGATGGAAGAGGTGTCCGCCTCTCAGCACCGCTGTGGGTATCTCTTTCCTCGCAGTTCATCCCCAGGCAAGGGCTCGCGCCTTGCAGCAGGCAGGAGCCCCCCTCCTCCTGTGCAGCATCTTCACTGTGTAAGTACCATCCCAGTTGGTGAGAAACCCAGCTTCGGTGTTGTGATTTTCCAGAGGGGATCCAACTCTACAGAGCTGTTGTTTTAACCTAGCAAAAGGCAAGTACTTGCTTTATGTGGGTGTAGTTGAATCCTTGTTGAAGCAGCCCCAGGCAGGGAGCAAAAGCAAGAAGCATGACTTGCTAAGGTATCAGCGGGGCAGCGGCTCAGGTGGGATATGGGTGGTAGTAACCGCTACATCCATCCCTTCTTGAGGCTGTTAAAATATTTCACATCAAAATAGCTAATATACATCTCTAACAAAATCCTGCTAGCTGCCTGGCAAGCTTGAGTGTCAGCACAAAGCCATCTATGGCCTCCAAGCACCAAGTAACAGCTCCACGAGGATTGTTTTCTGTATTAAAGGTCTAAACCAGGAGTTTAAATGCAGATCTGGCTTTAAGGCACTAGGCTGCAGGTAAGGTTATCAACTTGGCCTCTGTAATTCATCCTTTCACATCCAAGTGTGACGAACCTCTCACATAGCAAGCTGGCCTTAGGTGGAAGAGCAGGTAAAAATATTCTCTGCACACCCAGATTTGTGGAAAGTGGAGAGTTGGCTACCCACAAAGGTGTAGTCACTTGCAATGAAGCTGCTCTTGCTGTCAAGGGGAGCTTCTCAGAAGCTTGTTGAGCCGTGTTGACCTATACCAATGGTAAAGGGACCGGCCTTACTCTTTGACTGTGTTTCTGATTCCTCTGCTTGCTCTTTTTTGAGGGGAGGTAGGTTGGAGAAAACCTTGCAAAGCTGAAATGGAATATGAAGTCTCATTCTTTCCAGGTAAACGCATGCCAAATCTCGCAACGATGTTGGCAGGCTCCCAAAGTTGCAAAATAATGAAAAAAACCTTAAGTTTAGGAGTTTGTGCCCATTTTAGCAACATTCCTTGTAAGTGCAATTAAAGCTGCCACTGATTTAACCTCAGGAAACATGGCAAATATAGACACGCAATGGAGAGCTAAAAAATAACTTAAGGTTTTGACGTATCATCTTGTATCTGCAATCTTATTTCTAAAAATGAATAAATAAAACAATGGTTATTTAGGGGCTATGGGAGCTCTAGTCTGCACATCTGTGGTAGGTTAGGGCTGGTGAGCCCATCATGAGCTGTAGGACTCATGCTTAAAAGTAGCTTTGAGCATCTTTTGGGGCTATGCTACACTGGTTTGGTCTACAGGCCTGTTACTTACCACTTGTCAGTGTAGCTTTTGCACACGCCTGGACCACCTGAGAGGTTACTTTCCTAGTGCTTGCACACAGTTGGCCCACAGCTACCTTACCACAAGGGAGGTCCCAACCTCGTCTGCAGGATGGGACAGTGAAACTGTGTAGAGAGGCATAAAGGTAGTTTAAGGACACTTAGGTCTTGCGGCCATTTGCTGTTGCCATTATTGATGAATACTGTTATTGTAGGGAGAGGCCTTTTAGTGTGGAAGCATTTCTGTCACTCTTTGGTCTCCACTATCATATTTTTTGCAGAAGTTACCCATGACAGATGCAACTTTTCTGGCTCCAGACATAGTGAAAATAGAGCGTAACATATTGCAAAACTTTATGAAAACAAAACAACTGGAATTCCCATACTAACCTTGTTTTAACTATAATAGGCTGAAACCAAGTTTTTGAGCTCTTATCCTCAAGGATATTGCACAGTAAGGTACAAAATCTTAGAGTAAAAGCTAAGAAGCAGTCTGATCCTGGGAGTCACTGCGGTGGCCTTACGACGACCTGCAGAAGAACAATTGCAGTGATTCAGTATCCAAACCCCTTTCCACCTATAGGCCAAAGGAAGACACTTCCCCTGTTCCCCTGCAATGTTTTTTAGGATACAAAAGAAAATACCAGAAGTACAGAATCCCCTGGTGATACCAGCAGAAATACTGCTGGGAAATCAGTGGGTAGCACAGCCTGCCAACACTTTTTTTCCTGATACAGCTCTCCAGTTGTATCTTTCTACATATCTCCTGATATGAATCTCCAGGTTCGAGCTGTCTGAGCATCTGTTAGAAACTGCAGTGTTGAGAAGAAAATTAGTCTCCTTTGGACACAGCATGGACCAAGGAGACTTAAGCCTACTGCCATCGTATTCAGTGGTAGGCTCAGACCCACTGAACTCTGGTTGTCCCTGCAAAGTGACACAGACAAAATAGATTGGGAAAACAGAAGGTTATAGTTAAATGGTTGCTTCTTTGGAAGCCAGGAACTGCAATCCTAATGACATGATTGCAGCACTGAAAAGTGACCTAAGATAATAAACCAGAGGATATTTACCTTGAGGACAGTTGTGTTTTGTTGTATATTTAAGAGAAATAGCATGTTTGGCTGAGATACTTTTAACACATGGGGCTTTTTATTTATTTATTTTATTTATTTATTTTTTAAATATGTAAAGGTTTACAAACAGAGTGACTCATAAGAGCAACGCTCCAATTCCTGTTCGTTAGCTGCCTCAGTAGATGTACATCGAGGTGCTGTGAAGATAGGAGCTGCTGCAAATGTAGTACTACTTGTTAAACAGCAACTTTAACTTTTTGGTGCTTCAGATTTATTGACATTTTCACTTTTTTTGCTGTGCTTTTGGCTGTGATATGTTTTGTGTCAATGAGAGAGAGTTTGTTATTGCTTGACAGCTAATAACTGAGCAATTTATTTAGCAAGGTTAAAGGAAACAACTGAGTAGGGACATAGAAATACGTCTGGAGAGGGACTCCTGATCTTCACGTCCCCCTACTTGCTGCTGCACTTCACTTAATCACTTTGGAAAACTTAGCTAGTTACATCTGGAGATATGTTAGGTTTTCCAATTCCTCCATTCCTGCAGTAAGAATGCATCACAGACTCAGTTCTCTGTTGTTTGAAGACCTTCTCCTACTTGGCATTGGAAATATATGTATGACTGATTTATATCCACTAGTTTTTTTCTTTTTCCTACTCCTTGTTTTCCAGATTGCTTCTTAGATGGAATAATGTTTCCTCTTTCCTGGTGTTTACAGAATAATAGGTTCACTAACTGTGAACTGTTTTCTTGGAGCTTCAGATAAACTGAAGCTATACTGCAACTAAACTTCACCACACACTTTATTTCAGAGAAAGCTCTACCAGCTCCCTCTACCATGACATTTCCACTTCATTCTGGAAATAATTCACCTGATGCACCCTGCAATCATGCTGCCTTTTTTAAAAGGTTAATAGTTGAGAGTTACCAGATAATAAATTCAGATGTATGTTCTCCTCATTGCCTCCTGCTTGTGTTGGGTGGAATGAAGTTTAAGAAGTTTATGATAGATCACAGTTCATAAAAGTTTTCCTAATTTTTTCAGGTATCTCTGGGTTTTCTACTTCTGGCTGGAACCAGGGGCAAGAAACTCTTTCCACTGAGTCTAATCGTGGAGACCCTTGTTCAGATGAAGTGTTCACTTGTGTCAAAGGGACTTTAGCCTGAAATGGCAACAGCAGAGATGTCTGCTAGCCTTTCTTTCAAGTCATGGCCTGGAATCTGTGTCTATGTGACACTGGTAGCAGCTTCATCCACCTTATCCCAGGAGGCAGGGTAAAGCAGCAGTTTCAACATTACTGATTTATGTGTATATACATTTTGATGATAAAAATGTGACAATTGTCATGCATGAAACAGAGAATCGCTTTCTTCTTTTCTGTGTATGTCCTCCACGAGGAGTTGGAAAATACATAAAGCTCTTTTCCATAGAAGGGAGCATTTCTGCTTCTGCAGGTGTGGCGCTTCTCCCATTCCCTTCACCTAAGCTGAGGTGAATGCCTTGCTGTTCTTTCCTGGTGGTGTGGTGTCTCCTGTGTGTCTCTCTAGAAACCAAGGCCAAGGGAAACATCACAGGCAAGAGTAAGAGAAGACTTGGGCTTCTCTGTTGCGGATGCCAAAACCTCTGTCAGCTGTAAAGGGACAGCAAATTCACTTTTCATCCCTCACCAGTAAAAACATGAGAGAACTCAGGCATTTTTGTTCTTTAGATGGAAGAAGTCATTGAAGAGGATAATAGGGCCTTGAGGAGAGACAGCAGAATTTGGTTTAGGATAAGTCCAGTAAACCTCAAACAGGAAATGGAATTTAATAAGGGAGTTTTATCTTTTTATTATGCTTTCCAGATTCCAGAGCTTCGGATAAAAATCTGTTTCGCTATTTGCTTTAGCCAAAATCAGAAAATGTCTTCTAAACCATAGTCATGGTGGTAGAGTCCTGCATTAATTCCTCTTGTGCTAAATTCAAACTGTACTGCATAAATGTCCCTCATCTCAATAGCTGATTTTGGTACATTTGGCCATTGACTTCACAAGAGATAAGACTATTAACTCTGAAAAGAAATTGATTGATAATAAATGCATATCTATAAGTGAAAACAAGGCAGCAATAAAACAAAAAGTTGGAATTATAGTGAAACAAAATAGACATTAAAACTGAAGTATCTGAGGCAGAAAAAAAAGAGACTAGACCCAGATGTCAGTTGATATAATTCAACGGAAGAATGTCTGAATATAATGTGGATAGCCTTTTTGTAGCTGCAGTGAAGTCTTTCCAAGGGAGCCATGTCTCTGGTGTTATATTAGTAACTCTTTCCTGGCGCAGTGGTTTTCCGAAACTATAGTACTAATACTAGCTAAGGATGTCCTAGGGGCACTCCGTCACCAGTCACTATGGGTCTGAATTCTATTTGTCCTATATAGAGGGTAAAAGGCTCAAATGTGTTCAAAAAAGGAATGAAAAAGCCTCTATGGTCTATACCTTCAGATCAGGTGAACCAGAGAGGGCTTGGCTGCTTATCAGTTGTATGTGAGACTCAGCCTCTGTTACCATCTTGTCAACTATTACTTTCACTTAGCAGAGCAAGCATGACTACATGGGAAGAATAAGAGGGAAGACTGATGGCCAGAAACTTCATTCTTACCTCGCATGAATTTTGTCTCGTGTTACTTTGTTGAGCATGCTAGGATTGAGATCAGCTAGTTGTACGCTGAGACGAGCATCCCTTCCCTAACATTTAGCACACTGGAAAGTGGCAGTAATAGGATCAGTGATACACTTCCTGCAATGCTGACAAAAAATTAATGATGCAGGACCAGGATTCCTTTGCTATCACTTAGGTCCTTTTTAATTGATATTTGAGAAGAACAATGTTATACAGCACTGAATAAATGGACTCACACATTACCACTGTCAAGTATTTACTCTCAGCTCACCTTCAGTCTCTTACTGATTAATGGAAACACAAAATATCAACTCTCCGTGCTCTTGTTTTACTATGATAGTTAATATTCAGCTGCTGCATGGAAAATGGTTCATGGTAAAGACTTTGAATACTTTTGGTTGTCAGTGTCGTTTTCTAACAGGACATATCATTGATTTTACTTGAGGATGTTATGGCAGTCGGGATGTTTACAGTGTGGGATGTGACCTTCAGCTGCCCTGGTAAGTCACCTCTAGCATGCTCAGGTGTTAGCTGTTTGATGCCAAGTGGGTCAAATCTGACTTTCAGGCCTCATAATCTCCTATTTACTCTTTTGCTTTGATTTCTAATTACCTACTAAAAAGATCTACAGGAAAGTAGTCAATGTCTTTTGAGTTACTTTAAACCCCCTTGTAAAAAGTTGGCTCCTTAATTCATAATTCCAGGAGAAGGGCAAATCTCCTGCTGACATCTTGAGTCCTGCCTTCCATGTTGGTGGACTTTCCCCATACAGAGAAGGATGCAAGTCCATTCTCTAGAAAAGACACACCTACAGTTACGAAAGATGCATTATTTAATATGAATTAAATTAATTGTGGGGATAGTGGGATCTCATCTTCCCTCCAAAGGAGGATCCAGCTCTGGATTTCAGTACATCTACAGGCTGCTGAAGCCAGATCACCTTCATTTAAACCTTAACAAGTTCTTGCAACAATCCTTGCAACCTTAGCCACCTTACATTTCCTTGGTTCCTATGTCACTGTGACTGCCACCAGCCCTGCTGAGCATGCAGCCCACAGCTCAGCACCTCTCTGCAGGCAGAGGTCCTCTCCATGTTTGGGGAGTAGCTGACTGGACTGCACAATTGATGTACTTCTCTGGTTTTGGAAGTTTATTTTTTGGTTCTAAATTTGCTGTCTGATAAGACCAGTTGTAGTTTTAAAAACTAATTTAGACAGGAGCTAATATCTGGTTCATATCCTTGAGTAATATAGATTAAGTTACTTACAAATAGGTATTCCCTACTGCTATATAGCAATTGTTTACAATATTTGAAACCACAAACTTAATAGATATATTTGAATTCTAGCATGTGGCTTATTCCTACTGAGCTTCAGAAAGTTTTTTCCCAATTTATTTAACAAAAAAACACCCCCAAAAAACAACAACCCCAATACACAACAACAGAAACAAACCGTTGACAAATGTCTGACTTGTACTGGGATATCAGAGACCATAATCTTATCCCCTCTGATATGTGACTATAAATCTAGAAATTTTTGACTGACTCATCAGAGTCCATTAATGACACTGGATGTGGACAGATGTATTATGAAGAGCTAAGCAATTATTTATATCGATACAGAGGCAGGGGAGATGTGTGCATTGGTTGTTGATAAAATTACTGAAAGCACTGCAATAAAGTTTAGTAAACTTTTTACCTTCCATAATCATGGACTTACCTGGGTCAAAAGCATTAGTCATGGATATTCATTACAAACTGCAAGCTCATAAAAGACGGCATATGGCAGTACTGAATTTCTTGCTATATAAAGTTAAATTCATAGTAATAACATCTGTGCAGAATTTAGAGTCCCAACAATTAAAGTGAGGTCAATGTACTGAGGCAAAGATTGATGGCATTCTGCAAATCTTAAATGACAAGTTAAATAGGTATAAAATAAACAAACAACTTCATTTCTTATTAAAGACCAGACAACCAGGGTGTGAATGCTAAGTGCTCGGTAATGAGGGCCAAGTGGAGTAGTATAATGCTGTGGGTTGTGTTACTGGGTTGTAATTCAGGAGTGAGGGGTGCTATATGGAGCAAGCTCTCGCCTGCCTCTTGTTGCTGATACAATACAAGTAACAACTAATAACCACTGGGCAAGACCCTGAAACCCCAACTAGTGAAATGATTCTCTGCTTAGACTGACTGCTAAAGGTTTATAAATGAGAAGAGGGATCAGGCAATGTTTCTAGCAATATCTGTGGCTTTGCTTCAGCACCTGAATCCTGTTTTCATATTTATGCTCTTTCCTCACTTTTCAACAGTTTTTAAAACAAGCACCAGAGACACAGCACAGTTCTGAATATGCGCTTCTATCGTGCCTTATGTTCTAGGTTTGTTGTGTTTTCTTTTTTTTAATGTGTGATGTCATTTTTCTATAAGCCATGTGTGATTGTTGACTTGATGAAGTTTTCAGCATGTGCTGTAGTATTTGCAGGGGGATAGAGGGTGAAATTGTAAGTGGTGAGTAAAACCAACATAATTGAGGGTGACCCCACAGCAGAGCTCATCCTTTGTGTCAGTTTGTTGCATCTGCACTTGAAATTTAAGAAGCTCAACTTGCTGATGCAGGCAAAAGCAATGGTGAAACCCATCTATTTAAAAAGGTGGAATTTAGTAGGTACTTACCCAAACCTGCAACTAAAACTTAAAGATTTTAAGACAATGTGAATTGAAAAAGATGAAATTATGCTTTTACCTGAAGCCAGTGTAGTTTGTGTTCTTCTAGTGGTGTGTGGTCCTCAGGTCATCATCTACTGTGATTCAGCTGCCATGTCCTCCTCTGTGGCATGCACTACAGAAAAAGGACCATCAGCACTCCCAGAGCTGTCATATCCCAGAGATACCTGTTGCTCTTCTACCTGCTCATACTTTCCCACTTCATAGCCAGGGTTTCTGCTCATGATTTTCCACAGTGCTGCACATGAACGCCTGTAGCAACATTTCCAGCTCTGCAGCAGGCTAGGAGGAATGGGAAGAAAGGGGAAAATATTTTTTGCTCAGTTGTGAATTTGGAGAGAAGGAAACTCGTTCTTGTTTTTTTCCCATGCAGTGGAGAAAACGTGCAAATGAAGTGTGAAACGAAATTACTCTGAAAACAGACAGGAACAGCAGCATTGAAAGAACAGGGCCATCAAGGGAAATCCAGATCCTGGGCACAACTGAGAGAAATCACAGAAAGCTGGAACCAACACCACCACATTAACAGGGAAGGGCTATATTTCAAATGGAATAATCAATGAAAAATGGTTCTACATTTTTTTTTATTGTTATTATTCTAGAGAGATAATTTGGAATAGGATGGATGAATAAAGCTATTATATAATTTGAAAAACATGCTACGCTGCCATTTCTCAACAGCCAAATCCTGCCCTCATGTGTGTCCATTGTATCATGCCGACTGACAGCATTGCATGTGTACTCATGATTTAGTCATAGAGTATTCTGTTTCCAAAGCAGGAAAAAGACTGAAGTACCTCCTTGGAAGGAGAACTCGGGCAAGGAAAATATACTCTATGGCCCAAAAAATAAAACCATGTGTGAACAATGGAAGTGCTGTGTTGGTTATCTTTAAACCGATGCATTTATCAGCGTCAATTTTTTACTGAGGTTATCCTGGCAAGCTCTTTATTACCATCAAGGAAACTCTTGGTTGGCAGCTCTGTGCAGTGGTCATTCACTTAAAAATGAGAATTTAGTATCTTCTGGCATTGTATCAATCTCCCGTAAAACTCCAGCAGAACCTTATATATAACCTAACTCTGAAGATTGCCTCAAAATTTGGAACAATAAGTATGTTTCTCATTTTCAGAGATGAGCCTGATCTATTTTTCCTCTTGTAAAGGATAATGTCTTACTTAGAACCTGTAATGTTTCTGGCCTGCACTCATAGTATCTTGTACGACGTAGGTATTGGATTTTACTAAGCAAGGAGACAGACTTTTCTTAGTTTGGGAGTCATCCAGGGAAAAATAGGTATGCCATGGAAGTATGCAGGAAAGGCAATAGGTGATGATGTTCTTTTGACTGCGCTTCCCAGCCAAGGTCGTATTGTATTTCTTGGATACCGAGGAACTTGGAATTGAGGAATTATCTGATGGATTTACAATTTGGAAATGTTTTACCTCAAAAATCCTGATGTGCCAAAAGCAAGAAGTTAAAAGGAAACAACTTTGGTTTTTTTTAGACAGATTCTGCTGGAAGCAGGTTTCTGGAGAGCTCAGCCACCCGCACGGATCGCTAATGGTGACTTCCCCAGGGCATGGCCTCAAATCCTGCCAACATTTGGGTTAGCCTCCTCCAAGAAGGACCTCCTGGCTACAGAACTCTTAATATTACTAATACTTAGAGCAATTTTGGTGGCAAAACTGCCCCAGCACCAGGGAACAAGGTAGACCTCGAAACTGTTGACCAAAATAGGGACCACATCTGCCACCCCTTGTGCTGTCCCCATTGCTCTTGTTAGTCATGGGCTGTGGTGAGCTCGTGGGCAGCTGCTGCTGGGCCCCAGAGAGCAGCTTGCAGTGCACAGCTCTTGTGCTTTGTTGTTTCCAAATAAGGGTCTTCAGCCTTTGGTATTTTAGGATAAATTTTGAAATATGATCATTTCTGATCTGCAACAACAAATAATACCCCACAAATCAACAACTAAGAATTTTCCAAATGACAGATTAAACAAAACAAAACAAAACAAAATCAACCAGCTACACGCGTAATTGCTAGGACTTTACATATTTATGTTTGGTAAAGAGACAACAACCTTCAGCAAAATAGAGGCATTGTCTCTGTGTATCGCAAATGGCGCGTTCCTCAGTTTCATTCTACTGTCATGCTGTCTCCAGCTGAGTTATCAATTGCACCTTGTTCCCATCCCAAGGAGAATGGCATTTCAGTGGACGGTGAAGCCTGGGCTACATGTGTGTGCTGAGTATTAATTAGTTATTACTCACGGGGATGTTGTTTCAGAGAAGAGGTTTGGCTGTGGCTAGCAGACATGTGTTTAAGGTGGTGTTGAACCAGCAAATTCTAACGCTAAAAATTTCATATGAAGGCATGCACCAGGACTCATTTTAATCTCTTTTCAAAGGTGTCTGTACTCTGACAACCCCATGCCATCGGCTGGGAGGAGTCTGGCCAGAGCCATACATGATCAGAAATAGAAACCCTGAACTTAGCCAGTAGTGACTGGAAGAGTTTGGGCTGGATGTGGCACAAAAAGGTTTGTGTACTCACAGGTTTGTGGTAGAAAAGTTTGCCAAGGCAAAAAAAAACCCCAACCCAACTCACATCAAAAATGTTTTCATGATTAAGCTGGGGGTTTTATGGGTGCTTTTGTTTGTTTTGGTTTTGTTGCTTCTTTCTTCTTTCTGGAAAAGGGAAATAAGAATTTCCAGGTTATTGTTGTTAATAATAATGTAATAATTATACACATTTTATATATGGTTTCTTATATAATATTATTTTATGCACATATAGATGTAATCATGTTGCAGTGCCCTGTTTGGGAGATACATTCCTGGCTTCCACGCTACTCAAAATGAGTTCAACCTGTGTGGCCTTGAGCAGAATGGCAGACAGGCATATTTTTTATTGCTGATTCCAACTCTCATAAATTCTTAACTTGCTTAGAATTCGCCAGATTAAATGAAAAGTTACTGTAATTAGGGATTTATTAAAACATGAATCCTTGACCCAATAGAATATAATAACTCATTTGTTTCAAATAAGGCCTATTTAATTGGTCCACCGCTGGCCTAAGCAGCCTGCGCTGAGTCTTGCAGGCCTATCGGTGCAGTGCGGTCACGTGTGTTCTCCAAATCCACTTTCAAAATGCTCTGTGAAATTTTTGATCCCCGAACCACTATGTAGGCAGAAGCCCCTAAACCAAAAATGTGTCATTTTAATTAAAAATTAAAGTGCTGAAAGCCCTTATTATTCTGCACTACAAAGCAAAGACTATTAAAATACTCTTTTTATACATAAGGTTCTATTTTAAATTTTTGTGAACAACCTTCCCACTCCGTATCTTCAAAAACAATAGTTATTGACTTATAATCTTATAAATAACACTGTAAAATCTTGTAACATGGAACTAAAAATAGATATTTTAAAAAAAATATTAAAATTGCTCCCAAATCAAGTCTATATATGGTGCTAGTCAGCAAAGAGCCATTTTGCAGGGGCACATAAACTGCATAAAATACTTTCTATTGAAAATGCAAAGAAATCTGAAACTACACACTGCTGCAAACAATGCTTCCATAATTAAGGAAATACCCATTCCTCCTCCCCATCTGTGAAATAAGCCTTCTCTTTTTCTAATTGGTTGGATATAGAAAGCATATTACTATATTTGGGTCCTGTTTCCCTTGTATAAGAATAGTCTTGTGAGGAATTCCCAGTAAAACACTGTTGCAGTTCTATAGTATATATATATATATATATATAAAAAGCCCACAAAAAACCACACCATAGGAAAGTGTTATCCAATGGCAGATGTTAACTTAAAGTGCACATTGTTTGGAAAAGGAGTTAATTAACAACTTATTAATTGGATAGAAAGTCTGAAACTGCTGTACTTCTAGCAAATACATAATTTTCTTCAAGTATTATTAAAGCGTTTTTGTTGTACCTATTAAAGATTCTTGTCTCTAAGTTAATTTCATTATGCTAATAAGCTATCATCGTTACAGAACCTAAGCTTTGATCCATGTTAATTGTCGTGATCTTCAAAGACAAAGTCACCACTTACTTTAAATGAATTTTACATCTTTTTAAAGAATCACACGGAAATTAGGGGAAGTAATTAATTTTTTATTATGTGTCTCAATATTTTTAAGGGAGGAAGTCAATGGTATTGGCTAGAACTCATTTTAACATTTAACTAGGGAAAACAGCATGAGGCAAAAAAACGTTCAGATGCAAAAGATTAAAGAAAATTTGAAACTGGGACCTAATTTGTCTTGATAAACTTTGGTGTTTAATATGCTTCTTTTGTTCTCAGTGTGAAACTGCAGGGTTTTGATTTGTAAAAACTTTTTGAAGAATTAATTCTTTCTAATTTTTATTCCTTTCTTTGCTTTCCTTTTACTGTAAGACAGTGGAGTTGACCTTCAAACCGTAACACTTTTACATATGCATGAATGTGCAAGGTTAAATCTATTAGTGGTCTGAGATTAGCTGTTATATACACTTGGAAAACGAGTACCTTCTGCAACAAATTTTATCTTTTAGGGAATGATAACAGGCTTACATCAACCCTATGAGTTTTAAGCAAATAGTAGAATATGTGTAGTAAGTAATCTTTTCCTCTTTCCTTTAAGTGTTGGTTATTTTAACCCCTTGATGTTATACAAAGCGCAGTTCTAAATCAATAAGACATTTTTCTATTTGAGATCAGCACCTAAGTGTTAGTATTGTTGACACTGCTATGATTGCCAATTTACAGTTTCCACAAATTCTCCTTTATCTTTTTCAAACCTCTCTCGTAAAAATGCAGTATGAACACCTTGTAAATCAGAAAATAGATAAATAAATAAACAAGGAAGCTAGATTCTGGTGTTTTCCTGACAAGGTTTACCATTAAAAGTTATGCTCTACTGAAACTGCTCTCTGTCATAGTTACAAAGCACAAGCATCCTGTTGCACTTGCGATGAAAGATGGTGCCTTTCTTAAAAGGCAACAGGCAAAAGTAATTTAAGGATAGGAACAGTGATTGAAATCGGAAGACAGATTACCTATTCTCCCTAGTTAGCAGCGTGTAAGTATTGTAAATGCAAGTAAACAGCAAGTTTAAACTGAACCTACACTGTCGGATTTCTGCTGCAGACAGGTGGTGAGCTCATTGTGAGGATTTTTGAGCATTAATGCTGTTCTCATTTAGACTAACACCAGGCTTGAGTGACCCTCATCTGTACTTAACCTATGACCTGTCAATCCAGAGACATACTTTCAGATCTCAACGTCAGTTTTGGTTTTTGCTTTTCTCTCTCTATTTTTTTTTTTTTTTTTAAGCATAGATGACTTTAATCATTAAGCAGCTTTCATAACTGGAACATATACATGTGCTATTCAGTGCTCTTTGATTTGTAATGTAGGTTTCTGCCCATATAATCCTCAGGGTCTAAGTGAATTCAGCTGAAGTTCAAAATTCTTTGATTGAGCAGGTAGTAGTGATTGGGCAAAGGATTGCACTGCTTATCTGTGTGACTCTTCACTTTTGTGGCAGGGTTTTTGGTGTGCAAAAAGGTCTACAGACATGGCTTATTACTATAATGATTGTTATGATTATTGTATTTAGGCATTACTTTCATAGCCTGCAGGGAATTTTTTGAGAAAAGATATTTTTTTTCTGATTTTGATATTTTATTCATTTTTTTAGATGCTAATTTTAATTATGTTTGGTTATAAAACATTTGTGCTTCAGTTTTGATGAACTTTTGAAAAAGCACAGGTTATAGTGGATGTAGGGCATGACCTGAAGGCATAAGCTACCCTGTTGTACAGAGAAGAGCTTTCTCGCCACTTTGATAAATCCAAGGAAGATAGTGGCTGCCAAAGTGCCCTCCCCTTGCCTGAGCAATTGAAAGGCGCAATTGTCCCTAGCACATCTTTTCTTAATAATAATAACACTCCATAAATGTTTATGTAAATACACAATTCAAAAGTACTCTTCTAGGCAGTACTGTGCTTGTCAAGTGAGTCATTTTTTCACCTGGCAGGATGATGTTGTAAGGCTCAGTTGTCTTAACTAATCCTGGCTAAAATGCAAAATTCTGTTTTGTAAGAAAATTTCTGGCCAGCTCTAATCTTAACCTCTTGCATGTCTGTAGCTTCTAAATCGATGTCACAGTTGTAATAGCTTTGAAAACCCATATGTTTGTAAACTAAATAAACCTTGATATTCAAAGGAGATGAAGACAAGAATTACATCTCTTGGCAATGGTGCTCTGAGCTCAGTTTCAGCTCATGTTGGCTCCTCATTTTTATGCCCCTACACTCCGCCAAATCTTCCTTATCTATGCAAACATATTAACACTGACTGTTTGCTAACGCTGTGATGCATCAGCTTCTAATCTTCAGTTTTGACCCTAATGTTACATAATAACTTTGAAACTATATTTATTGATAGTTCACTGGGACTGCCTTTGGTTTCTCAACCCTTTAGTGAGAGCTGCCCCTCCCACCCACTGACTATATTAGTTCCTCACTGCTCTCAGCCAACTGGCAGAAAGGCTGCCAGATAGTTTTCTGCTCAAAGATCTTTGTATCCTTTCTGTGTCATGGGCCATAACCCTTCAGCTCCAGCCTTTTCCCCAGGTATATTTTCCCCATTATGTTCAGCTTACGTGGTTTAGTCTTAGCAATGCAGCCCCAGACCTTTGCAAAGTTGCCCCAAACGTCTCCTCATCCTATTTTCCACAGTCTGCCATCAGGCAGGCTTTAGTATCTTCTTAAGACAGACATGTATTATATTAACATATGAAAAACTTCTGCACTAAACTTAATCAAAGTGGCATCCTAAATACTGTCTATAAATACTATGTTTCTAATACTGCCTGCTAGGACTATTAATGGATAAAGAAGAAATCAAGTACTATCTGGCCAAAAGTCTTCCTTTAGGAATATCATAGCGTATTCCTTTACAGTATATAATTGCCTTAATTATTTTTTGGCCTTTCCACAAAAGCATAGTTCCGTCTCTCTCCCCATAGTGTCCGAAGAATATGCAAATTTTGTTCATTCCAGCTCTCAAAATAAAAAAGCCTAAAAAGAATCTCCTTTAGCTATTTAGGAAAGGCTCAAGAAACTTTCCTAAGTGTGGCTGTTATGTATGCCAAGAACTTTCTTATTCATGGAAGATGTCCTCAAGCTCTTTGCTATTGTTCTGAGGTCTTTCCCTCACCCAGTCTGGCTTCTCGGCATTCCCACAGCAGCTCCATTCCTTACAATGCCCGGGAAGTCAGGATCCCCCATCCTGTCTATGGTCTGGAGCCTGCAAACATGAGAAACCGTGTCAAACTCTTAAACCTTCCAGGCTCCCAGTTATGGAGCTGAAAGCATGAAATGTAGGATTTTTTAGAGTTTCTGTCCTCTTTACATTCAAGTTGCAAGTTGTAGCACAAGGGGATCAAAGAGCTTGTGTTGCTTCTCACGGCTGTAGGTGTCCAGTTAACACTCTCCAAGAAATATCGGGAAAGCCAAAGGGCAAAGGTCTCTGGGAGGCTGGCTTTTCCAAACTTCCTGTTTCCAACCTACCTTTAGTCTGATATAGCCAAAAAGGAGCCCAGGAGCCCTGGACATCATGGGCAACAAGCCTACATAGTTTTTAGGATTGGTCTCTACTGCAAAATTAAAATTTTGCAACTTCTCAATTCATTCTCTTTTTTTCCTCCCCAGCTTTTAAAAACTCCACTTTTAATGCAAAGCAGATCTGGTGTTCTGTGACCACCCTATGAGCACACCGATCTGTAACTCAGTTATAGGAAATCGTTCCCTTTAAACAAGGTACTGAGAATGTGATCCAAAACAGGATTTCCAGTATTCCATGACCTAGATGACAGCTAGATTGCCCTGCCTGTGCTATGCTCCCAAATAAGACTGAAAATAACCCGATTTTCCAATGTGTTAGTGAGAGAATATAGGTTTAATGAAGTTAAAGAGAAGCTTCAGATGCTCAGTGGAGGTGGGCTGCCTAGCTCGATACAGACTGGCTCAGCTTGCTCTGAAATTCAGTCTGTGCAGGGGGTCCATAAGGATTGCACATCCCAGTCGCCTTCACAACTGCACTTTGGCAAAACCTGGGGCTCTTCCATTGGGCAGGTTCTTACACAATTCCAGAATCTAGAGCTTACAATTGTTTGTCTTAAAAACTGTGACTGTATAACCAGCTAACTGGGTGTTACCCCTTTTTTATATCTCAGAATAGTTAATGGTGTTCTGAGAAAAGCTCTTCGATTTTCCTGTTTTCCAGAGCAGTTGCTTATGAAAAAGGAGCTTGACTCGGGACTTGCTATGGGAATGTTATTCAAGCACTGGTTAAGTGCCAGAATGTGTTGGGAAGAAAGAGTTTCCAGAAAAATATCACCCTGATTAAAACCTGATTTTACTGAGTTTTCTTTATGCAAAGGGTTACCAGAATAGTAAGACAAAGTCATTAGTCAGATTTTCCTTCCCTTACTTGATCATTACCAGTGATGCTTTTATTGCTGTTATTTGAATGATTATTGTTACAACAACTCATCAGCAAGCTACTTAGGTACCGCTTTCCTCTAGTCTCATTTCTCACATGATACGTTATATGTCCTGTTGATGCCTGTCCTTGTTTGGCAATTTGTCCACTCTCCCCTTTTATTCTTTGTAATAAGTTTAATTGTATATATGAGGAAAAGATGGAAAGAAAGTCATAATGCCAAAGGTTTTTTTGCTACCTATGTTATGCTCTTCATGAAGTCACTGGTGTAACTATCAACAGAAAACAACCTGTCTGTATGCTAAAAGTAAAAATCGAATCAGCAGAGGACAAGGGAAAATAGTATTTTGATAATTTAAAGGATTATGTATAAAGTTTCTCTTATAAAGCTGTTTGTAAAGGCCATATGTTTAGGTTGGTTCTTTTCAAAGAGAAAAATGTGGGCAAATCACATTTGATACCGGTTTAGTAAGATGTTCAAGAATGGCTGTGGGCGCACTCCCTCTCTAAGTATTGGACTGAACAAACATCCACCACGGGATTTCTGTGAAACATACCTTTTTTTCCCTCTTAGCCATGGATGTGACTGAAACACCCCACTGTATTCTGTGAGTGCTGTACTACTCTTGGTAGGAGATCATAAGATGTTGGGGTTAACTGTCAGATCCTTTACTCTTCTAAAGACCTTTGCCTTTTAACTAAATGCTTGCTTATCTTTCTAATTTAACATAGTCCCACATTCTTTTTGTAGTAATTTTGGACTATCTGATAACACATAATGGAAAACATGTTTATGTCTTCCACTAGTTCTTGTTGCATATTTCAAATGCTTAGAACAACAATTTTCAGAAGCTTTCATTAAGGTTAATTTAAAAACTACATTAAATACAAACAGATTTTCTCACAAACAAAATGCAATGTGTACTTAACAGACTTCTGTATGTTATATTTGATAAACTACCTCATATAAATGCAAATTCTGACTTTCTGCCAGAACCAGGTGGTACAGAAAATATTTCTATTAAACAAATAATGCTGGGAGAACAAACTTCAAGTTATGGTATGTTATGCTGAGAAAGAAGATTTTTTTCACTGAGGTCAGGTGTATATTTATGTTATTTCTTCTGAGTGCTTTGCTGCTTCTGCACTAAAGACAATGTAGTACAGCTCTATATAAAAGGCAGGTACATGTATATGTGGGATAAATAGCCATTTTTAACTGTTTGGGTTTTTTTGGGGGGGGGTGGGGTGTTTATGTTATATATGGCTGTTGCTGTGGTTTTTTGCTTTACAGTACAGTGGTACAGGAAGATGCCATGCTATGAGGTGAACTCTGAGTCTAAGCCAGAAGGGTCAAGAGGAAGAGGAACAACTCACAAACCTGGAATCATTAGGTATGATCTGAAAATGAAGCTTCGTATGCTTTTTGCTGGGTGCCAACTCATCTTACTGCAGTTGGATAATGTTCATTTGGAAAAGGAACATGAAAATTAAAGCTGCCAGAGGCGACTCTAAAGAGCATATGATGGAAACAAATTGAGTCACCACCAATGTGGCTAACATTGTTGGTGGAAACTGGGACACCCGCATGAACCATTGTTCGCGGTACCTCGTCTGGTTTATGTAGCTCGCTGAGTTGAAAGCTGGATCTGCATTAACCTTGTGATTTGAGGGGGATTCATGCAATGTGGTTTCAATTGTCTGTGGATGCTTTCAGTTTGTACTGCACACTGCCAGTAATGATCAGTCCTACTGGTCTCCCACATTCATGATGTTGTCACTGCTCGCCCTGATGAAGCTGTGGTGAGGACTGTTTCCTGATGTGGCCACTTTTAGCGGGCTGCTGCTCTGCTAGGAGAGGGGGGTTTATTCATTCTTCCCTCTGCCCTGATAACAGCTGCTGCATAAAAGTTTTCCCTGACTGCATTTTGCAGTGGAAAAAGGGCTTTTTTGTTTTGCAGGTTGGTTTCTGTCCTGACTTGGTCTGAAGCTGCCTTTGGTGCTACTGTGGAAGTACCTGAGGCTGTGATTTATTCTTTTGAGCTCTGCTCTTCTGAAGGCTGCATGGCATGAGGCTCGCACTGGTTTTAATACCTATTTCCATCCTACTGGTCTCCACAGCTCTTGTCTATGAGCATACTTCTGTGGGCATGGGGGCGATGAGACCTACTAAAATAGCAAGTGATCACTTCAACCACCACCAAATTACAGCCATGCCTGAGGCAAATTACAACAGCTTTCTGACAGTGTCACCATACTATCTTTGTGACAGAGATAGAGATAATGAGAATTAATTAATCAGTCTTTGATTAGAAAAAAGAGGAGGGGGAAATCCTTCTGTTGTGATTCAACTGCAAAATACATGAAACTGGTGAGGGTTTTATTTGATGTTTCTTCTCAAATATAGGGCAGGCTTTTGTAATGCAGCGTTCAGGATTGCATGGCCGCTGTCCTGGCAACCCCTCCAAAGGCACTGCTGATGGAGCGAAGGGGCGAGGGGCCCTGGTTTTATAAGCAAATGGATGTTGAACACCAGTACCATGAGGCTGATGCAGGTGCTGTTACTGTCAGAGTGCAAAAGCTCCCACTTTTTGAAGGTCTTGAGTAAAGTCCTCAGTATGCTCTCCTTGACTAGAGCCAACTCTGTCTTTGCAGTACTGGGGGTGGAGTTCTGTGTTGTACTCTTTAGACCAATGGCTAAATCTTAGAAATGGGTCCCTTATGATAAAACATGAACTACATGGTGCCAGTGTCTGACTGGAATTACAATTATCTAAGTAGATTCATTTGTATCCCTTTCATAGCAGCTTTTCTCTGGGCACAAGCTTTTTCTGTGGGGCATGGGAAGAACAAAATTAATCTTATAAAGAGGAAGGGGGTTACGCTGAAATCGATAGTTACAGAATTAACTGGGTAAATGACTTTTTCTTAATTCTTTCTCTTCTCAGAAGATGCAGTTTTGATGGGTACACAAATTCAATGGCTACCAAAAAGCTGATACCACATGAAATATTTTATCTCAGCTGTGTTGAGCTATTCTAGACTTTAGTATTAGTGAAAAGTGAAAGTGTAAAAGTATGTCAGTGTTAGAGTTGAAAAAACCCATATTTTGGTTATTAAATATGAGTAAGTTAAAGGATAATAATGCAATTATGTTTTAAAAATGTTATCATGTTTAGAAAGAGTGGCATGGCTCTCCTGGGCAATTTTTAAATATGAGCCAAATATGTAATTTTATAGCTTGGAGTTAGATAATAAACACAGGGTGTTTGCATTATTTCAGAGAAACAGAGCACTGGATTGCAGAGGCACAAGAAGTAGGTCTGCCACATTGCTGAAATTTTTGATGCAGTCGCAGTGGCTGGATTTATCTGCAAACCCCAGGGCCCAATTCATAGGCCAAGTTCATTTCCTTTTGTGTACCTTCAGTGCTCAGAGCTCTCAGATTTTTACTTTCAGCCAGGCAGAAGCAATCCTATCATTCCTTCTTACCACCAAACTTCCCACTTAACTTCAGCTGCACTTCAGCTGCATTTAGGGGATGCAACCTAAAAGACGCTGCAGCGCCAAGGCACGTGTTCCCAGCCCAGCCATAGCACTTATCTGTAATGACAGTGGTAAAACCTTCTCACATGCAGTTCACAGAAATGAATTGTACCAAGAGCATCTATAAAAGCCGCAGCATCCCTTTAAAGGGAGCATAATGTCATCATTTTTCAGTGGGTATCTTCTCTAAAGGCAAATAATCACTTTTTCCATTAATGATCTGTAAATGATTGGACTGATTTTTATTTTTTTTCCCCCTTCATTCAAGTTTCAACAAAGTTTAGGTGCACAGTATTTACAATGTGTATGGGGAAGCTACAGCTTGAATCATGCAGTGTGTCTTCCCGTTGCAAATGGGAGAGACAATACGGTATTTGACTGAATATATTCCTCTGTATCCTGGGGACTATTGTTTTTACTTTTCCTTTTCACCCATGACTCCAGAAATTTGGCTGGTCCTCTAAAGATATGTAGTCTCCTATGGGCTTCTCAAACTCCTTTTTGCTGGACAGAAAGCCTTGATAGCACCAGCTCCTGGTATATATGGGGTCCAGTGAGTAATTTATACACCAAAACCGGTGCCAGCACTGGGGTGCACATTATCTATGTTTTATTAACCACATTAATTCAGAGGTTCCATAGTTGTATGCTGCTTTGATCAGGAAAAGAAATATTTCATCTTCATGTTAATGCAAGATGTAGGTTGCCAACCGAGCTGCTATGCAATCAGGTGACAGCAGATGGATTTCATTATGCTGCATATAACGTTTGTGGCCTAGAAATTTTGGCAAATGAGGAGAAGGGGAAGTTTTCTATGATAAGAAGAACACAGGTAATGGGAAAGAAATCCTGCCTTTACAAGCCTAAGCAAACCTTTTAATGCTGTTCTTTCAGTTTAACACACGTATTTTGTCGAAGTCCATCTACCCTATGGACTCCCAGGACTACGTAAACTTAAACTATAAATATATCTATGTGTGTTTGTGCCAGCTATCAGCCTATATAGTTCTTTAACTAGTACGTTTAGCTTCATGTACTGTATATTAAACAATTGCAGGCAGCTGTTTTGCTGAAGTGGAATCCAGATGCAGTATCAACACCTGGGTTATCGCTGACTCCTATGGCGGGTACTTGGGTTAACATCCGATATACCCACAACATGCGTGTAGGTGTGTGGCTTTGAGGAACTCCAGCTGCTGCCACTTTCCTTCAGATGCTTCTCATTCTGACTGTGCGATGCCTTTTGCTTTTGGGAACTTTCTCCTGCATTTCTTCTACTTATTGACACAGGAATTTCAAACCATGGCATTTAAATTCCAGGTCAGTGGTAAGACTTTAATTTCCAAGCAGTCCCTTTGTGCTGTTTACTTGCAAGGTCCAGGTCATGGTTATTGTAAATTCTTTTCTCATTGTCTGTTTCCAAGGAGTAATCAAAATCATAGTCTTGAAAATGGAGGGTTATTTTATCAGGATGTCAGATGTTTCTCTCTAATTTGTCATTGGCCTCTACCAATTAGCAGCAATCTCCTCTGTCAGATACAGCTTGTATCCATCTAGTGACTGTACTGGAGCGCCTTCAACATCTTGAATAGCAAGGGCCAAGTTTTGAGGGTATTACTTGCTTTATGCTGCCTGACAGCAACTTCCAGAAGTTGGGAACATTGAAATGCATTTAATTACTTTAAGGTTGGCTATTTCGCTATAAAGCTTTACTTTTAATATGTTCTTGCCTGGCCAGTAATTGTATTTGCATACAAGCTCTGACCCCAAACCAAAGTTTTCATTTTAAAGTTTTTTACTTGTGTGTAGTCCCTGCTACAGTTTAGGGTATTTATGAATGGTTATACATAAAAGGACTGAAAGTAACTAATTGTAGTAATACCACTAAATACCATGGGTGGCTAGAAAGTGGAAATCCCTTCCCATTACATATTTTCTGTTTTTAGAAAAGAAATTAATCCAACTCTTGGATGGAAGTTTAAAACCACAACATTTTTCATACGAAAGGATTTCCAAAAATATCATGTTTTCAGAAATTCACAATGATTTTTCAAGTTGCTGATAAAAATGAATTTGTTTAAAACTTTTTAGCCAATTAACCAGAAAGCTGTATTTTAATAATGCAGAAAGAAAACTCTTCAAACCAACTACTGTTTTCCCAACAACTTTTTCCTGGAAAGGGTATTTTCTATTAGAAAAGCAATTTCAACAGAGAAGTTCTGATATGGTCTACTAATTAGAGCATCTGGTGCACCCAGCTGGCCTAAGGTAAGATCAACTATTGAGTATGTAGCAGCGGATATTTGCCCAACCTGTTGTTTCAGATCATACATAGAAGAGCCTTCAGTGTCTCCAAGAAACCATTCCAGTGCCTGCCCCCAATGTCCTTGCCATGAGCCAGACCCTGTCCTTGTCCAGTCTGTGGCAAAAAGGAGGACTGGGACCTCCCTTTTGGCAGGCACCTATGGATGAGAAAACAGTGCATTTTCCTTTTAACATCTAGCAGAGAGGCACCATGTCGTATGTCATTAGGAATTAGCAAGAGGTGAGACCAAGAGCTGCTTAATCACCAGAAATACGAAGACTAACCCAAGCATGCCCTGGGTTCTCTGGAGGAGGTCAGCCAGTGGCAGTGAGGCATAAATGTCTAAGTTCCTTCCAGACATCCTGCCTGCCTCTGCCTTGAGCCTCTAGAAGCAAATGCAAGAGAGTTTTCTACTGGAAAAGTATTTTTTGGCAATCAAAATATTTGAGGGGAATATTGTAACGGGTAAAATATTATTTCACCACTCCCATTAAACTGTCCTGCTTTGTTTGTTGTCTGTTAAAAATTTACAGATCTGTACTTTTTAAAAAAATATTTTATATTAACAGCATGGGACTGGCAGGGACCCTCTGAGCGCTGGGTTTCATGCCCACATCTCATAATTCCATACATGAGTTAATCAAGCTCCATCTTAAATGGCCTCTGGGGCTGTTGTTTTCTTCCTTCCCTATCCCGGTGCCCTCGCGGGACGGCTGCTGGAGAGCTCACATTGTCAGGTCCCTTCATCAAGCTTTTCCCGAAGCTCATTAACTGCCAGATGATATCCATTCGTACTTGTGTTAATAGCAAATCTTCTCCCCGCTTCTTTTAACCCCATTGGTTTATTTATAGACAGAAATTGCATCTCAGCCATCATTTTATTGGGCTGAGCATGCCTAGCTATTTTAATCTCCTCTGATAATACAGACTCTCTTCTCTGCTCACCTACAAGTCCTTCTTTGCAGATGTTCTTGTCTGAATTAATCTGAACTGCTACCAGGCAAAGAAAGGTTAACCTGACACATGCTACCTCTAAGAAACCCATATGGCAACACAGCTCATTCTGTATTTACTTCCACATCCATAGTTATTCCTTCTTTCTGTACTTATGCCCAGTATTAAACACTGTTTATCCACCTAATGGGTTTGAACTTGCTTGAATCAATCTTTTCTCTTTCTTAAAATGTACCTCTTTAAATCCTTATAGGAAATGCCACATGGTGCATTTCAGTTTACTTTGTTTCCCTCTGAATTTCATGCAGTTTCTAGTTCAAGAACAAGTTTGCCATAAAGAATTAATCTGTTATAGAGACAAAAAGACAAACGCATATAAGAAAATACATCTTACACATGTAAAAATGTATGTGTGCATATAAATATTTATGAAAAGGAGAGCTTTATAGAAAGAGAAGTATATAACAAAAGTATAAGTGATTTTTTTCAAGGGAAAAATTGTCATAATGTTACTGGGTCAAACTTGGGACATAATACTATCAGAATGGAGGGAGACTTTGTGGGTCAGACTTCTCTTTATAGGTAAACTTAAAAAAAAAAGAAAAAGATTTGTCCTTATCCACTGAAATAAAAGTTTCTGTTTTGACTCACACTTCTTGCACCTTTGTTTAGTTAAGGCTTGTTACAGTCCAGCAGTAATGGGTTTTACAAAGCCTCTTTTTGCATTGTTAAGCAAATACACTGTTAATTTGCAAAAATAATGTTCAAAGCTCAGTAAACATTGGTAAGTATAGCATGTTGTTTAGTCACGTAAATTCTTTTGAACATACTACTTTGATTCAACAGATAAAAATAATTCAGAATTAACTTGCTAGACTCAGACCCTAAATGCACGCACAGTTTCCATGGAAGTCAGCATGTTGTAGGGCAGAATGCAGTCTGTGTGTTTAATTCATCTTAATCACTATTATTAATTCATAAGTACTGTTTCCAGAAATGTATTCAGTTAGTTTTACATTAGTCAAAATCAATTGTATGTGATTTATTTTGATCGTTCAAGATTACAATTTTGATGTATTTGTTCTCATCCTGTGTGTCAAGCCAGGCAAAGAGGAAATGCACTGTTAAAGAAGAGTCATCTTCTATTTATTTATTTTATTCTTTATTTCCCTTTATCAGGAATGCAGATATTCTTTGGGGAAAACCTAGTTTTGGTGGGCTCTCACAGGGTTGGGTGATGCAGTGAATGATGAAATGCCATTGAGATGTCCAGCTAGACCTGGAAGCATGATGTGGTGGTCATGCCAGGCTGGTGGCCATAGGCAATACTGGTTGTCCTGTAGCTAGACACACATACGGGACAGTCAGCCTGAAATCTGGCTCAGCACCATTTCTATCAAAAGTGGTTCAAATTTGGATCTTACTTTATCCAAACCAGCAACTTTCTGGAGACTGGTTTCAAATAAAGGGTTTAGCTTCTTCTGGACCCCCACCAATTTCTGTGCTACAAGAAACATGATATACTTGTGCAGGCTGGGGGTTTGGGGCAGGCTTGTGATGTTTCAGAAATGGAAATTCACTTGGGACCTGATCCCAACAAGTCTTTAGTGCCTCCAGAGTGAGCACACACGTGCTGAGCCCTTCTCTAAGCGGGGTCAGGCAAATGGGTGATATATGCTGCAAGGAAGATGTTCCTCATCTTTGGCATGGGTATAACACTCTGTATGTCCATGTGCCTTCTGAATTAGATTTGTAGAGTTTTCCCAATCCACCAGACCCTGCCCCAGGTGTCCGCCTTGCAGCAGCATCCCTTCCTGCAGCACTGGCAGGCACTTGGGTGAGAGCTGAGTGCAGGCAGGACAGCTGGGTGGGGCCCAGGACCTTGCATCAAAATAAAGTGCTGCAAGGTGCACCGGTACCATTTGGGAACTGGAAAATAAGTATAGCCAGAGACAGCTCTGCTTGGACCTTCCCCATGCAGGTCTTGGACTCACAAGGGATGGGCTCAAATATATCTATGCCTGCTGCTTGCTTGCAGGAACAGTGACTATAACCGTGTTTTACTTCTACAGGCAGATTTGCTGGAGATTTGAGTTGGAATCACTTACAGAATCGCGCCCTTGCTTTGCAAATGTAAGTGGCGACTTCAGGTCAGCACAGTGAATGAGGGTTTTGTTTGGCTATTTTTCTTTATCATTACGTTGAGCCCCACTCACACTGTGTCTCCAGTTTGCACTTACTTGTGCTTGTTGCCAGCTGGAAACAACACTAACGAATAACACTGGATGTTAAAGTCCATTCAAATTCATACTGCGATTATAGGTCTTCTGAATACACTCATTAGCTTTCCCACATATCTTTGTCTTTCTCCCAGTCTTTCCAGTTAAGCATTACCATTTTGAAAAAAGCACTCTTATTTTTGTCTGTTTAATGGCATCTCCCGCTAAAGACAACTCTACTCAGCGGAGAGAAAATACCCAGTCATTAAACCTGGGATTCACTGGAGAGGAAGCTCCCTCGCTTTGCATAGTGCGGGACTGTTGTACAGTGATCTCAGTTAAGCTGAATTCATAAAGCTTTTGTGGAATTAAAACAGCATGCTCTGTACCAAGATGCCTTCACTTCCTGTGCCTTAATGTTAAATCCTATAGTACTGTGGAACTTAAAGATGATTGAGTTATTTTTAAACCACTGGATGTCTTCCAGTCACTCTATTTCACACTGGATTAATTATGTAAGAATACTGACTTGTTCGTCACTAATGTTACAACTTTTAAAAACAACATGCTGTTTAAATTCAAGCTTGGCAACTCTTGCCTGAATCCCCTCAAATTTATGGCACCACACCCATAGCATAATAAAATCTTTAGTGGTCCTTTGTCTTTTAGCTTGCCTTCTATTTTTTCTCAAGGGTGTTTTATGCTGGAAGATGCATACAAAAGTTGTCCAGATGTTATTTGTATCAGAGCAGGGATTTCAGTCCAGCTATCTGTGGTTGCAAATGTTTATTTTAATGGGTTATTGTGCAATCCTTGCTGTGTGGACCTCAGTGGCCTTATATGTATGTTCTCAGCGATGCCAGCACATTGTTTTTAGATACATTATTTTAGGCCAATAGCACTGTTACTGGTCACTGGGGGGAGCAAAAAATGTAACACCTGTAAGAGCACAGACAGTATTTTTGCCAAGCTCCGTGCGGTGGCTGGGTGCGAAGCGCCGGCGGAGGCGGCGGGGCCGGTGGGCGGTGGGTGGGAGCAGGGCACATTTCCACGCGCTGAGACAAAGAGCTCGGCTTGGTCACCGCAGTATGGGCTGGGAGTTTATTTTACCATAGCTGTTGCAACAAACAGAGGGGTGCGTTTATCATACATATTTGGGAATCCAGTAAAATCTTAACTGATGTTTCCTTGATACCAGAGTAAATTGTTTATCTTGTAACTAAAAAACACGCTATGTGTACACCGATTAGGACTGTGGGTTTCAGCTCATTAAAATAAATTTAAAATGCAAGTTTCATTATGTGTTTTAAAGACTATGAACAATGCTGGAGGAAAATATCTGCAGAGCTCAGAATCTTCCATGGAGCCTGTAAGCTCAGCCAGGTGTTGTGTAGTACTGAACGTCCATCTGCAGGCTCTGCACTACCTGCATGGGTCACCTTGTGACCAGGGTCCTTTATGGCAAGGAGTTTACAGCTAAATTCCCCTGCTAAAAGTTCCCAGACTTGCATTTTCAAGAAACATGAGCAAGCAAGATGATGGCAATTAATGCAATGCAATGACACTCATTTGCACAGGCAAAGAATTGAGCCCATTTAACCTTTAAAAAAAAACAGTGATTATATTTTAATGTTGCTTTATGTATTAAAAGTCACATATTATTTTGTTGGGCTTAATTAATATAGATAAGCTTAAGCCATTATAATGCCATTTGAACCCACATAATTTCCTTTTTGTAGGAATTTGTGCGTAATTTACACTGTTGCATCCAGCGCCCAACGTTCCAAAATCAGGCTTGAAGTAATTAGATTTAAAAAATACAATTGGAATTGTTCTTTGTCTTTTTATTTTTCAGCCTTAACCTCACATTTTGAACTTCTTGATAATAAGGACCAGGGGCTGCTTTTTAAAAGCAAAAGTTGATGGGTTTAAGCATGATCTGATTCCCAGAGCTTGTGCTTTAGTTAGGTTGCACTAGTGAAAGGGGTACCATCAGCAAGGCAGGCCTTGTTTGCAGTTCTGCTCAGCCCCACTTGTTTTCAACACTGTTCAGTTACACAGGGTTTTTCCACAAGAAAATTAGTCCAGATGACTACCTTATCCTCAAATCGACGGTATTGTGTCAATCGTGAGCGGCATCGACCCTGCCATGGAAATAGCTTATTTGGGAACCAGGGAGAGCAGTTAACAGATGACCTTTTACAACTCTGGGGCTGGGGTGGACGTTAAATATTTGCGTTCATGAGGTCATAGAGTTGGAAGAATATGTGATGTGGCTTTTCTGATGAGACCCCACGTGCCCTGCGCATGATGCATCTCCTGCAGTGCATCGTCCCTCGTGCCAGTCCCCAGAACAAAAGGGCCAAGTATTTAATCTTGGAGCTCCTCCCGTGCCAGGGAAATCCTGGGTGCAATTAAGACCAAATCCTTCTCATAGAGCACAGGGCATTTCGCATCAATGAGATCCAGCTCTCCTTCGGTAGCAGGGTGAGAGCTGCGGACGCCGGTGCTCCAGCGGTCGCTCCACCTGCAGGTCGTGGTGCATGAAATCCTGCAGCAATGCCTGGGAAAAAACAAATCCCCATCTCGGGTCTTGGCAGCCAGCTAGGAAATCAATTGCTTCTCATTTATGTTCTGTAGAACGTAAATGTATTTGTACATTTGAAAGCAGCTGCTGATGCTCAGCAGTAAACCGATTTTGTTTTACAAAACCTTTGCTGTTTGGTCTTAAACTAGCGAAGTTTTACATGTATCCAGCACTCCTCTTCACATTTCAGGGAAGATTTTGTTTAGCTGCCTCTGTGACATATGGTAATGCTTAGTGTGTGCTGTATGGCCTGGAGCCATACCACTGCAGCCTGTATGCTCCTCAGATCTCCCAGGCTAAAGGAATCGGGACGAGTCAGTATTTCAATGCAAGAGACCTCCTAGAAAAAGTCAGAGTACAGCATATTGTGTCAGTATGAGGACAAGATGTTCCTCCCTCTGGGCTTAAGCAATTCCCCACGCGGGGCTAAGGTGACTGTGTGCTCTCCCAGCGCTAGCCTTTTGGATGACGTGGATTATAAAATAGACCACTAATGTACCATAAAAGATCTCGCAGGTCTTAGCCATGGGAAAACAGCAAACAACCCCACTTCCCAAGGTAACCCAGAGGAAGTGGTGGTGTGGAGGAAAGCACCATGAGACCTTTTCTCATCTTGTGCTTTTATGGGGGGAGGATGTTCCCATTGCCACCTTCCTTTACAGGGTACAGCTAAAGCCTGCTGAAAAATTGCAGCTAGTTTTTCATGCAGACTGCCCCCAGCCTCCCTGGGAAGCTGAGGGAGGTCCAGTGGCACCCCCAGCACAGCCCAGCATGCGCAGAAACCCACCCATGTCCGTGGATCAGGGTGGGAGATCAGGGAAGGAGCGTGGCTTGTGGTGAGGAAGAGGGCTACGGGTCTGGCTTTGCAGCCTTTTCTTGGCGATGTTATTAATTCATTCTGGGACCTTAAGAGACTCATTTAACCTCTCTTTGTCTCAGATTCAAACCTCTACAAGCAGTTATTATAACATTTGGCTGCATTACGGCATTGTTGAAAGGCTTAATTAAATTAAGTGTTCTGAGGTCTTTGAATGAAAGGTGCTATCCAAGTGAAAGCTTGTTGATGATGATGACTCTAAATTACGAGGCCAAGTCCTTCACAAGTTTTACTCAGTCCTTGGTTAGACAAAGTTATTTTTAAACACTGTATTTGATGTAGCACTAAAAGTGTTTGGGGAGTGCCATGTGTATAGACATGACATCTGACCCACAGTGGGAGTGATTTGTTAACGGAGGGTTTTAGTGGTAGGAACCAACCACACACCATTCACATACAGGAAAACATGTGCTGGTCACAAACAATATATATTTTTTTAAGTTTATTTGAAAACCTTGGTTGGGAAGAATGGCTAGGACTTTTAGTTATTTCAGGAGAAATGCAGTCTCAGGCGGGAATTGAGAAGGAACAATTTTGCAGGCACCATGGCCAAAAGATGCATGAACAGATGTCTTCTGTCTTCAAACCTGTGAGTACACCACTGGGAGGACAGCTTGCATGTATGTTGGGACTTTCAATAGTTGGTATCTTACCAACAACAAGGAGGCAAAATTTCAGTCTTCTTTTAATTTGTATTCCGTTGTTACCTTATGCAAAAGCTCTTGTGCTTTGGCAGGAGTGCTGTAGCCCTAAAACTCCTCTCCTACCAAGCTTCTCTTCACCTATTTCTTCAGCTCAGGTGTCCCTCTACCAGAATTCCTGACACACTCATCCTCATCACTTTTTCTTATCTGGCATCTTCTGAATTTGAAAATTTTGAAAAATTGAAAAAAAAAAAAGTTTTCTTAATTGCTTTTATGGGGAAGCATCACTGCCCAGTATTACCTTTCCAGTAATCCCAACAGGCTCCTTTCCACTATCTGTGTTGCCACCTCGAGCAAGCTGTCAATCCTTCCTAGCCTTTCCCACCAGCCTGTTTTCCTTTTTCAGCGTTTCCCTCTACTGTACAAAACCTACCTCACCAAAGTCTCCAGAAACAGAAATGTAGAAATGTAGACTTTATATTTTAAATGGGCCGATTTTTTTTTTTAATGGGTACTATAGGCATAGGACCACATTTAGGTCTGGAGTCTGGGCTCCAGGCTTTACAGCCTATTCTATAATAAGTGGGAGTCTTTCAATAGACAGGAAGGATGGTATTTTGGTTAAAGCCTTCAGGAGATCAGAATTCAGCTTCTAGCTCTGCATGCTTCCTGTGTGGTTTTGGGAAAGACACTTTGTGCCATAATTCCCCATCTGCAAACTAAAGATGATATTACATCTTGTTTCTCACCTTCTCCCTGCAAGCTCTGTAAAGCTGCAGAGGCAGCAAGCACTGTAGAGCAAATACTGTCACTTCTCTATGCTGCGCTTTCCACGATAGTGTTTCGCTCTCAGCTGAAGACTAATGACTATTGTAGTGGTAATAATAAATAATAATTGTAATCATACATAATACTTTTAGCTTTACTTCCACTTAAGGCTGGTTCTTCCAGACTTCCTGGTAAGTTTATCTTGGGACCAGCCTGAGCTGAGAATAATCATATCAAACTGTGCTAAATAAGGTGGGGTTTTTTTCCTCATATATTTTTTTATTTACTGAAGGAGAATGAACAGTAGACTTAAGACCATCAAGCTCATTTCACCTTTGTAATATTTAAACTAATTAGTCTCAGAGATGAAAAACACATTTCTCAGATTCCAGATAATCTTAAACAAAACACTTCATGCTGATTTTATTCTGCTTCTATCTGTGCAAAGATTAAACAAAACCCACAGTTGGTTTCAACTGCCAGGCTCTAAAAAAATCAAGCCACAAAAAGAGAGGGGGAAAATAAATCCAAGGCAAGGTTTGCAGTGCTACGAGTTTGCTCATCCTTAGTTTATCTTCTGCAAATGAGCATGTATAAAACAGTCCACCTACTGTTCTAGTTGCTACGATATAATGCAGTTCCACTGAATGATCCTGTTAACCTAACCTTCAATTTGCTGGGATTTGAACTCTGAATTACAGCTTACTAACATAGTTTAACAGCTGGTACAAGGGCTTCTTTTGAATTTTTAATCACATGAATTAAAGATTGCTGGAGATGCTTTTCAGACCTCCACTAGCAGTGATCCAATGGACAGAAAGACAAGTATAGGTAGCCCCTAGAGAATTAAGAGCACAAAGGTACTATGGCTTGTGAAGCTATGCTGCACTTTTTGCTTGCCAAATTAGGACTAGTAGTGCAAATTAGTCCTATGAAGATAAACTCACATTATAGCTCCAAACGGACCCTGAGATGTTCAGCTTGATTTTAAAATCCCCTTTTCAGCTTGCTTTTTAATACACAGTGTGCATCACACGGAACACAGGGTTTGAAGATAAAGCTCAGTTTAGCAAAATGTTTCTTCTGTTCCATGTATAAAGGGAACACAGACATACACAGGCAAGAAAGAGAAAGAAATATATAGAGAGTGAGTGCAACTGATATCTGGAATGCAATGAAAACAAACATGACCGTCTGTGGATGTTTCAGGGTGGATGTAATCATTTGTTGCCTTCACACAGTGTGTGGAATGCATGTGTTTAGATTCTGCACTCTTCGCGTCTCCCGTTATTTATTCCAAGATCTTTCTTATTGAGGATATTTCTCAGGAAAAGAAAGAAAAAAAAAAAAAAAAAAAGGAAAGAAAAAAATGCAAAAATGTGGTTCAACTGGAAGCTTCTCTACCCTAACACGCCAGCTGATGAGTGCTGTGAGAACTTGGGAAAACAGACCCTGCCTCCCAAGTTCACTAGCCCTGCAAGCTCGAAGATCAGCATAATAAAATTGATGTAGTTGTTTAAACAAAGTAAGTAGGGAGAGGGGAAAAAAAAATTAGGCCAGCAGGAACAAGAAAGCATGTTGCTTCTTAATTATGCTGTGTTCTCTCTCTAATGGATTGGCCTCCCCACACGCTCTAAGTAAAGCAACTGGCATGTGGCATCCTCTGCAGATAGAGGAGCAGTGGCAAGTGTACAGCTGTTCGTGCTGACACACAGGTGTTTGATTTTTGGATTCGTTAGCTAGACAGATTTTTAAGGGTGTACGGGGGAATCATCTGCAGTTGTTGCACAGAAAGTGAGTTGTCCAAGAATACCAGAGTTAATTATTATGTAAATCCCACTCCACAGCCAAGGCTCGAAGCTGGAATCGGAACCGCATCTCCCCTGCTCCCTGCCAGCTCTGGGTCACTGTCGGATTTCCTTGCTCTACCCTTTTCATTATGTGCTGCCTGTGAGCTGGCAGCGGATGGACAACTGCGATAGCGGAGAGGCAGGGAGGTCAAGTGGTGATGAGAGGCAGTGGCAGCCAGGGTGATGGCCGTCCCTCTCAGCAGGCACGGCATCTCTGGGAAGGTAGATGTGGCTGTGCCGAGTCACTGAAGAGGTGATGCTGAAGCTATGGGCATGCTTTTCACAGTCCTGGGGGAAAGTGTTAATTAAGATCAGCAGGTAGGGAGAATGTTCAGACAGAGCTTTGGCAGTGTGTGGTGCTTGTGCGAGCAGTACTTACCCCTGCACTTAGAGGTGATCTCTGCATTAATAGTACTGAGCAACGTGGTGGATTTGGGCAGTGTGTGGTTGGGGTTGAGTGCATTTGAGCGGAAGCTATGAAAATCACCACCTCCTACCAAATTCCCTCAGTGGGTAGCCAGTGATTCGTCCTTTTACTTTTGCAAGCCTCTTAATGTAACTGTGCCTCAGTTTCCCCAAATAACAAGTTATTTTATTTCATCAAATGACAAATGTTGTAGAACCACAGGGCAGGGTGCTGTATTTCCTGTACACTACTAATATGTGTAAGCCTTTATATTTCTAATGATCTATTCAGAGCTGTCAAATGAAGCAGAGGCATCAAGGGTGGCTGGGGGGACCTCAATATGAAAGGTTTTGATGCGCTGCAGTGGACAGGCCAGATTCTCCTCCCTGTTCCTTCTGGACTTCTGGTGTGAGTCAGAAGGCTTCTGATGGGTCTGCTTTCAATCTGCACCCAACAGCTCAAGGAGGCAAAACTGCTAAATCTTCCTATTTGGCCATTTTTGAAGAGAATTTCACCTTGCAAGAAATCTTGTATGCTCTGGGACCCCTGGGTTTTGGACTTCTGTCAGTAGCCCTGCCGGGTGTCCGCGCCTCTCTGCCTGCTGCTGCCATGGTGGGCGCTGACCTCTCAAGGTTGCACTGCTCTGGTAAATGGCTGAGCATCGCTTTGACGGGCAGCACCAGAAGAGCAGCAGGAGCAGCACGGCCAGAGTTAATGTTCTCCTGTAATTCAGATTTGAGTGATGAAACCGAAGAATGCGGAGCAGCTGGGAGTGGGTCTCAGAGTGCTGATAGTGGGCAAGCTGGGGAGTATCACATTTCCCTCCTGGGAATAGGCATTTTCCCTCCTAGAGTTAAGTCTTTTGTTTTGTTTGTGCATTCTGCTCTTAGTTTTGCTCCTTTCCCAGTAGTTGACAATGGGAAATAAATCAAATTCATCTCTTCTTGCTTGCAGTTTCCCAGGAAGGAGGAGAGGAGGAACACCTCAGCCTGCTCTCCCGTGTCTCCCAGCCTTGTTCGCTGCTCTCAAAAGCGCTGCGCTCCCTTGCCATGGCAGCCCACCCACCCCATGCCCGGCCCAGCATCGCTGCACAGTTCCCGAGGTCTGGATATTACCATCCTTCACAGCAGCTCTGGTTCCAGCGCTTGCTAAACGTCTGAATTTCCTGCTGGCTCAATGAACAGTTTTCAGCTTGTGGTACATTATATAGCTACTGGGTGAATGGGACCGAGCGTTCCTGTTTGGCTCTGAGTGCCGTGTTCACCTGAGCTCGCTGGCAGGATGAATAGTTCACCGCAGTTCTAGTGCTAACCCCCTTTGTGAACTAGCAGTGAGCCATGTACCTTATTACAAAGGCCGACAGCTCCCTGGAAACTTAAATCCACTCTTTCTCCTTTCCCTACCATAGGGAGCTATAAAAGAAAAGGACTTGGTTGGTAGGCATGTAATATAACAAAACCCCCTCTGTTGTGGCAAGATCCAGACTCCCCAGTAACAATGAGGATTATGCTCTCGCCTCGAAAATGCAGTTGCTAGTTTTTACTGCGGTACCTTATTATGGATTCCTACAGAGTACATTTATGTCAGGGGCTTGGATATTTAACTTAAGTCAAGTCTGGGTAGAAAAGAGAGCTCTGCATCTTTTGGGTTTGGTGGTTTTTTTTGATACGGAGTCAAAAGATGCAGCTCGGTATGCTGTTTTGATGTTACCTTCCCCCAAAACACTTCTCAGAAAGCTTTAAATAGCCTGACACTGGCACTGGGCAGGAGCTGGCAGAAGAATAGATTTTTTCATCTGATGCCTAGCCAAGGTTGTTTTCAAGAAGGAGAAGTAGAAGAAGAAGGGGAAAAAAAAACACACAGCCCAAACCCCTTTGCATGCCAGTCATTCATTGCCTGCCAGTTCCCATGGTTCTCCTATGGATGGTAGTCACATAACTATTCAAAGTACAGTAAACACTGAGGAAAGTGAAAAGAAACTCATGAAGCAGAGAACAGAGAAGGAAAAGGGTTGGATACGGGATACATGGTGGTAAGAGTCACTTAGGCATCATTTTAGGATGTACCTTGAATGCTTACCTCATTCCCAGCAGCAGCTGTAGGGAAGACCTCATTTCTGCTGAGTGGGGAAAGCAGCTGATGATACCGCAGCATCCATTGTGGGGTAGTGGGAAGGCAGGAACACTTTTCTGGGGTATCAAATGTGGGCAAGAAAGGTGTCTACAAATGTCATTCAGCCACACTTGGGAAGAGTACGTATGGTCCTGCGTGTGGGCAGGTAGTCCCAAAGGACTGTGTTGTTACACTGCTCTCTTCTTTTCTGCTCTTTCAGCATTTGGAGTGGAGTAAGTTTGGGTTTGGTTGTTGGTTTTTTTTTTTTTTTTTTTTACATTTTTATTTTTTATTATTAATTTCTGTTTGCTTGTTTCATAAGTCAGGGAAGGAACAGAAAAGAGCGGAGGTGAAGTGTTACAGTTTCCCTCCCACATACCTGATGCACTGACGTGAAATCTTTCTTATTACCTCCAGGCTAAGGGAGCTGTAGGTAGAGATGCTTTTTTATGAGACCGCTCGTTGCAAAGGAGGTATGCGTTGCCTTCTCTGTAAGTAACATATTTAGCTTCTGTGGGACAAAGGAGGTGGTGTAACAGAGAAAACATATTTATCTCATTCAGAACAAACTTTTTATAGAGAGAAAGGGGTTATCGCTATGGATTTCTCTGATACAGTTAAGCACAGGAAAAGTGCTCAGATGGGTCAAAAACTTCTCTCCCTACTAGTGTTATAATGTCTTTTCCGTATTGATTCCCCTTTCTTTGGTAGGTTCCCCTACTTTCTTTAATAAAAAAATCTATTTTCTTTGGCAAGTTGACTGAAACCCTACAGATTTGTTGTTTACATTATGAATTACACAAATAAAACCATGCTGGATTGGATCTGAGGATAACTTTTCACTGTCTCTGAAACAGTGTATCCTGATTAAAAGATAATGTGAAGTCTCACTGCCCTGGGATAGTTCTGGGATGGCTCATTTCTCTCTTGAGTGCCTTATGCCTGAGCTTTGTACCTAAGAAAGACACCTGGCTCTTTGCCACCGTCATGCCTTTTGGTATTCTAGTTACAGTCCCTGGTGCCCTGTGAGGGTGTTCCCTGCATTCCTATCCATGTCACATTGTCCCCAGGTTTTGCACTCCTGTGTAAAAAGAAAATTGGAAAAATAACTTATTTATAGTATTGAATTATATCTTTATGTATTAGTTTAGAAAAAAACCTAAAACCACCAAAAAGCCCCAGAATCAAACCAGCTGTTCCCTGAAGGCAAAGAAAGATGCCTTTGGAGAAGAGGACTCTGAAGACAAGCAATAGGACCCTCTAGATGGCTGGAAGTATTGACTCTTGTGAAGATTAGGAGAACTGAAAGCCATAGTGAAATGTTATACTTCCCTACAGATACAAAAAGTCTTCGTACTTGAGCAAAGCAGCTTTACAAGTGACGTGTAAAAGACAGTGATAAGCATCTGCATGTATTTGAGGACTGTCAGACTGTGAGGATTGTGGTGTTCCCCAGGAAGATGGGACCCTTGGTGCTGAGCGATACTTGTCTGTGCAATCAGAAGGTGGATGCTGGGGTGGCCGGGGGTCCACATGGGTTTGCTTGGCACATGCTACATATTTGTGTAAATAGAAGAGGGTCCCAGGGAGATTACAATTGTCTCACCAGCTCCCTCACCAGCTTCCAGACCCCTCTCTCGTGCAGCTGCAGCCATGATTCATCTCTGTTCCCATGCTCTCCTCGCCAGTGAGAGTGCAGCAGGCACCTGGTGTGCTAAATAATCCTCAAGCAGTAGGCTCGGAGATTATTAACTCTTCAGTTACCGTATCAGGGTATTTTGCAAAGCACATGCCTAGCAGTGGGATAGTATCCCACAGGAAAGTGGTGAAAGCCCTGGGTTTTATTGAAGCGGTGTAATCGAGGAGCATAATGTTGCAGATCTAATGTACAGGGCAACCTATTTCAGAGAAATGGAAGGGAAAAAATAAAAGGCAGTCCTAAGTGTGTATGGGTCTTCTTCAAACACCTGCAAATATCATTGGAGAGGACAGGTGTGAGATTGAGATAGGAAAGGCTGAAAACCTCTCAGTCCCCATCTCAGCTGTAGGGAGGTAGGGAGAATCACAGTAGCAGAGGAGTGTCTGTGGGAGGTCAGGCTGAACCCTGATAAGCAAAAGGAGCTGAGGGCTCCCTTTGAATCACTAAAACTGGAGATTAATGCCAGTCTTGGTGCTCCTCAGGTTGCTTCCAGTACTGCACATCAAAAAGCTGGGATGGGGAGTGACCAGCCAAGGAGACAAGGAGCCCCATCCACTGCGCACATCTTAGCATCCCTGCAGCCGTTCCCTCCATCACAAGGTTTCCAATGGTTTTAGAGGCTTCTGCCCTTTTCTGCACTCATTTCAAGGAATGATATGGCTTTATACCATTAAAAAAAGGTACACAAGGAGAAGGAGATTTGGTAATGGCTCTCCTTTGGACCCCTCTCTGACTCTATCCTCCAGCAAATGAGGCACTGGGAGGAAGGCACTCAATGTGCGGTGTTCCCTGTGACTCCATGCTTGTGCACCAGCCCCATGACACGGAGCTTCCTTCACCTACTGATCATTCATGAGGGAATTTGCAGAAGCGAGTGCAGCTGAAGAAAATCTTCTAGCCTACAAAAGTAAATGCTGCATGCGTCTAAGGGGACAGGCCTCGTGTCTACAATATGCATGGAAAAAAAAACACCCACAAACAAACAAAAGTTGTACATGCTGAGAAAAGAGACGTCTGGTCACCTGGGACCAAATTCTGACTTTGTTCCTGAGCTGATGAATAATTCAGAGGGCCAAACTGATATCCAAGTAGCAGAGCGTGGGTGTAGACCTCTCACTCTGCAATGCACCTACTGTGGATAAGTCATTGTGCTGGATGGCCGGTGCAGTTCCAGGGACACAAAGTGCTGGAGGAAAGACAGGAAATCTGTTTAAACACACACAAAACCCGATGAGTTAGAGTAAGCTTAAAAGAATTTGGCAGAGTGTCTATTGCTGCCATCCATTTCTCCCTCCTTCCCCTTCCCTGGTCCCAGTTTTCTGCCATGCTAACGTGTGCAGAAGAGGTGGCCTTGTCAAGCTTTCCAAAGGCAACATACTGAAAAGGTCAGAGTAGTATAGTATGACAGAGCATGTAAGTCATTATCATTCTAATATTGCCTTTGTAATGAGAACGAGAGCAGAGCAAATTATTGTGAAATACACTGTAAAACTTGGGAAAACATCATAGTTATATTGCTGCCTAACTTCTCATCGCTAGCTTTAATGACGAGTGGATTCTGTGTGTCTTCATAAACGTGCTCTGTAGCTTGGAGGAGGCTGAAATAAAAAGATTTGTGGCAATTTCCATGGTAACTATTCATTTTTCCCCCCAGCCGCATAAGGAAAACTCGCATTACTGCAAGGTTGGGAGAAACTGAAGCTAACTAAAGAGCTTAGGGGTTTTGTTTGATTTTTTTCTTGCTTTGTTTGCCTGTTTGTTTATTTGTTTTAATTTAAGGTCTGACAAAACTTTGGCACTCATTCTGCCATCCCAGTAACATGAAACTGAGGGTAAGGTATTTTTATTTTATCTAGATCTATTTATCTCATGAAAGTCCCAAATTGTATAATTTTATTGCTGCCAGGTTATTTACCTGTACTATTTGCTAGAGATGCTACTTTTGCAAAGATTTGGGTGACTGATAACTCACAATCCCTTATAGGTCCCTGAGGATAAAACAGTCAAAAAATTGTGATGTTCCCAGTTTGGAGCACTAGCTGGTAGAAGAGCATATAGCCAAATGATGACCAGGTTGGAGAAACACCTATCCCGTGGAGGTAAGTCCCAATTAATTCTGGGTGCTTTTTTGCGAGTGATTGCTGGGCTGGAATAAGCCCTTCAGACCCACTTTCCACCCCCGCAGGGGACAGCTATGCCAAGGGGCTCACCATGACTGGTGGCAACTAACAGAGACACAAGTCTATGTCCTATTGCTGTGAACTGATTCATGTTGCTTCGTGTTACTCTTCTGTATTCTCATTAACATAGAAGAATTATGGCCAAGAAGGCCAGCAGCATCCTGGCCTGTATCAGAGTGTGGCCAGCAGGACCAGGGCAGCGATGGCCCCCCCATACTCGGCACTGGTGCGGCCGCCCCTGGAACCCTGGGGTCAGTTTTGGCCCCTCGCTGCAGGGGGGTGTTGAGGGGCCGGAGCCGGGCAGGGGCTGGGGCACGAGCCTGATGGGGGCGGCTGGGGGAGCTGGGGGGGTTCAGCCTGGAGAGGAGGGGGCTCAGGGGGGCCCTGATCGCTCCCTACAGCTCCCTGGAAGGGGGCTGCAGCCAGGGGGGTCGGGCTCTTCTCCCAGGTAACAAGCGACAGGACCAGAGGGAACAGCCTCAAGCTGCACCAGGGGAGGTTTAGGTTGGATAGTAGGAAAAAATTCTTCTCTGAAAGGGCTGTAAGCATTGGAACAGGCTGCCCAGGGAAGGGATTGCGTCACCAGCCCTGGAGGAATTTAAAAGACGTGTAGATGTGGCACGTAGGTACACAGTTTAGTGGTGGACTTGGCAGTGCTAGGGTAACAGTTGGACTTGATGATCTTAAAGGTCTTCCAAAATAGACATCTGTATGTTTCTATGATTTTATGATTCTGTCTTACTCTGACAAAGTGCACCTTTTATACATCCAGAGATTTAAATAAAGCAGATTATGGGTTAGTTTCTGTAAACCATTGTAAGCTCCACTTGAATGGGTTTACAAGCTGGCTTTTGTCAGTTTGGTTTTCTTTGATACCTGACTTTGCAAATTAAAATACAAAATGAAATGAAAGTTATACCAAATGTGCAATACTTCATTTATACCAAGGAAGCCAGCATTTCAGAGGAGTGAACTCTACGCAATTTAGGGCTTTGATCTTCAGGTGGAAGAAGCTGCAGGCAGAAAGTGTGTGTGGTTTTTCAAAACCAAGTTGTGATCACAGGAAACCACCTGTGATATATTCTGGCTCAGATAGCTCGGAGAGAGAAAGGGAAAGAGGCTCCTTGTGAGGCCATGACTGTGACCCAGGGCAGGCACTAATGCTACCGTGGCACTATTACTCATGGAGCACTGTGTCTTTAGGATGGTTTGTTTGTGTTTTGCAGTCTTCAGTGGATCTTATGGAGCATATGGACCCTCCAAATATGTACAGGTATATGAGAGTGGCTGTCCTGAGTTGGACTAAAGGTCTGTGGTGTGTTGGATTGAAGGTCCCTCAACGCCACTGCAACCTCTGGCAGTGTCCATGAAATCAGAACAAGGGATATCTCCCTGGATTTCTTTTGAAACAATTTTCTGGAGAATAGTGATTCAAGATGGCTTTTGAACTAAGGTTGGGAATATCTGGGATTTTGTTTCAGGCTCAGCTGTAGTGAATGTGAGAAGAAGTGTATCTTCACGGTTAATTTTTAGTTTATGCAACAACATTTAATGGGGCTGCTAAACTGTTTGAAAGATGGCACATACAGAAGTGTTTGTGGCTCCTCATCTGGTAAATCTGCTCTGTCCATGGCATGTCATACATTAAAGGACTGGAGCCCCACAGGACACCAGAAATCCCTTGATCTCTAGGTTTTGGTCCATTTGGTTTTGGCAGAGGTTGAGCAGGAACAGAGACCATGTGCAAGTCTGTGGGGGCACTCGGCTTGTGGAGGGGAGGCTGGGAGTTCTGAGAAACCCACCCTCACCCTCCACCTCACCTTGGCAGGTAGCTGAACTCCTCCAGAAAGTCTTTATTCAATGAAGATGAAGCACAGGACTTGTCTCATAACCAGCTCATGGCCTTCAGAGGAAAATTTTGAACTGAAGAGTCTGCCATACCAGATAACTAGTTCGCCTCATATAAATTTGACTAAAGAAGTTCTCGGTACTTCAAAATGTGGGGCTAGAAGGGCATCAAATGTCCAATGAGGAGTGTGTAGTGGTGAAAGAGTTAACTCTAGCATCATTTGTTTTCTGAGAAAGCAGTGGGGGGAAGAAATCTGGACCCAAATTCTGAATTCTGGTTCCAACTAAGCTTCACAGGGTGAGTTTGAATCTTCCCTTTAAAAGGCAAAAACAATACGGTGCCCCAATTATTCTTTTATTTTGCAAAATGTCAAACTGCATGTGATCCATTTAATTTCTACAAGTGTTCCAAACCGGAGAGCTGTCTAGATGTTCCTTTAATTGAGCAATGCCCTGCATAGCAACTATAGATTCAAACACCCCTTAAAAAGCTGCTGTAGACCTAATACACACAAACACACACAGAGCTTCAGTTTGAAACCGGCTCTAAACTAATTTTTTGAGTTAAAACTCTATTTAACCTGTAGTCGTAACTCCTTATTAAATTCTCCTCATCTATTTTTCCTTCAATCCGGCTTATCAAAATGATAATCTTTTTTTTTAAAAAGTTGTCTATAAGATCTTCACGTCATGATGGATCTGTGCTACACATTCACCTCCCAGAGCTGAGAAAAGGTCACTGGCAGTTCACTCTCTCCTTAAAATTTGAGAGGGTGAGTTGCTTTTTAGTACTAAAGTTACATATAGAAGCTGTGAGACATAAAAACAATATTATGCCAGCTTGTCAGAAATTTGCCAAGCAGCTGTCCTTCAGGTTTCTTGTAGATGTGTATATGCATATATACTGCATTTTCCAAACTGTAAAAGGTCTGAAATGCAACTAAAACAACTAATGACAATTTATTCACCAAACAGAGGACAAGGCTAAAAGATTGAAAACCTGGGATTTTTCCCCTACCCCCGTCCTTCCCCTCTGCCTCCTTTTTTTTTTTTTTTATTGGCAAGAATGTGGACTTTGTTTGTCATTTTGTGGGCCTACCTATAGCAGTCAAAAGGTGAAATGCCTGAATATTAAGCCATAATCCATCATTGTACACACACTAATTACTTTCTGTCCTCCCCTTCTCTTGTCACCGTGGTCCAAAGCAGGTTTTCTGAGACTGAGTACATTCATCTGAGATGTTAGCTGCTACGCTCCACCGAATCCTTGTATGATCTGCCTAGTCTCAGTCCCCCAGAGGAAATTTGTGCATGCATACTGTATGTGAACTTTAGATAAATAAATAAACAGGAGAAACAGCTTCCAGATAATTGAAAGCGAGTGAAGGAGGGAGCAAAAAGAAAACAATTTCTCAGGGGAAAAGCAGGCTGAGGTGGCAGGTATGATTAAAATCCATATGATTTATGAGTAGGTGCATTACTAACGTGACAACCCCTTAGTGTTTGTTTGTTTTGTTGCATTTGACAATAAAGTTTCTTTTTTCACCCACTTTTTTTTTTTTTCCTCCCCCCCTCCCCTTTCTTCCTCTCTTTTTTTCCCCGTCTCCTTGCTGCAGGTTTTGCTCAGGAGTTAGCCACTCAGGAATTCCTAGTGCCTGACTGAGCAGTAATTTAGCAAGCTCTCTTGTGCTCTTTTCCTGTCAGCATTAACATGTCAATTCATTTTAATAGTCTGGGCATGCGCAGAGGGGATGCATTTTCTCAGTAGGTATCCCATGAGCCCACCCCGTGGTGCAGAAATGTGTTATAGCTTGTCTCAGGCCACAGAGACTTCAGCAGGTTTATTTTCATTATGGCCAAGTGTATTTGTTAAGACAAAGCATGAACAAGGAAAAAGACTATATAAAATGAGACTTTAAAATATTAAATGGGATCTATGTGCCTGATTGGTAATTTATGACCTATGAACAGAATATGTTATAAAAGGCTTTCTTTGCATGATATTATGGCATGGCGTGGTTAAAAAAAAATCTGTGCTGTCACTTCCTCTGTTTTTTTGGAAATTAAATGATATCATGCCACATTAGGAATTATCTGTAATCATGATTAATAGTTGAATTGGCTTTTATATTAAACCAGAATTTGCTTGCCATCTTTCTTATTAAAGAGCCTTCAGATAGATTTGTATCTAATGTTTTGCCTCAAGTCTATAAAACCAAGGGCTATGCAGTCCAAGAGCCAATCCTTTGATGACAATATTATCTTTCTATCTAAAAAAAAAAAAAAAAAAAAAAAAAAGTTGAATTTTATATGCCTTAAAACTTATGAATAAAAATTGCAGATTTATAAAAAGAGAGAAAGAAAAAATTAGAAAAACCACCACTTGACATCTTAAATGACGTCTTTGCAGATGTAACCTAAATTAAGTCAAGGTATTTTGGTTGTATAGTACCTTAGCGTAATTAAATATTTAAGCACGTTGAGCTGTGGTATCAACATCCGTATGGTACAAATACTTTTTCAGCCCAGCTGGACTCAGCTCCATTATCTAAGTGACCTGAAAAAGGTAAGTTCACAGTTTATTTTTAAAGGATTCTCTTCATCGAAGGAAAATGCACGTTGGTGGTAGGTTCTGCCTTTCCTGCTCTCCGGGGGTGCTGCTCTCTGTAGGCACATGGAAGCTGCAACGTCCTCGAACTGTGTGGGAACGTGCTTGCACTGGGGCATGACTGCAGTTGAGTAGGTGGAGAATTATGTCAGGAATCTGAAATCTGGCCTGGGGATTCCCTCTCCTTCCACCATAAAAGGAACGATTTTATTTCCTCAAAAAAGGGCTCCACAAAATACCTTTTTAAGGAACAAGCTCCACACGACGCTGGTAGCAGCACATTTCCCAAAAGTAGCTGGCACGAGACTCCACATAGCAAAACATTATGGCACTGCGCTATAGAAAAGGAAAACAAACCCATGCTTTGAAGCTGAGCTCTGTATGTCCGCCGGTCAGACAGTTGCTCTTTATGGCCTGAATAAGGGAGTGCAACAGCAGAGGAAACACTGAGTCTAAAGGAGCGCTGCAGCTACCGAGCAACAGCACATCTGTTAGGAGTGCAAGCGGTGACGTGGTTCATGTTCAATGTCTGGAGGATAATACAGGAAACCTAAAATTGGTTTCTGGTGAGCCATTCTTACAGCAGCAAAGACGCAGTTCAGAGAAAGGAAACTCTGAGACTGTGCTGACCACCGTGAGAAAAAATGGTATTGGTAAGGAAACACCAAAAGTTATCTGCTCAGTGAGAGAACTACGGCTTTGTCAGTGGCACGATAAAAATGTCCTGGATAATTGTGTACGTGTGTCACCAAGCCACCCATGGTCACAGCCCGTAGACCCTATCGCTCTGGGGAGGGATTTTTTGTCACTGGAGTGTTTGTGGCTGGTGAGTCTCAAAGAGATCCATCTCCTGGTGTTTATAGGAATTTGGGTACCCATGGGCACAGCAGGGGGCCTGTTGTCACTGATACTTAAAGGGCAAACTCAGGGAGAATTTCAAGCTCATTCATACTACCTGTCCTTAAGAGCCCCATTACAGCTGGAAACAGTGACGTGGACAGCTTTGGAGAAAGTATTTTACCTTTCAGGGTGAAATATAGATAGGCCAAGAGAAGATCAGTCTCAGGCTGGCATACGTGAGTGACATTAAAATATTTTCAGGCATGTTTTCTAAGAGGTGATGTGCATGAAGAGAGGTTATCTATGGACATGGGTGGTTATATGATCCAGTAATTGAACTCAGCCAGATTTTGCTCAAATTTGGCTGATGGCCAGCAGACACAACCATTTTCAGAAAATAATAAATTAGGTAGAGAGACTTGAATTAACGTCCTCACACACCAGCATTGTGAGCTTGTTGTTAGGTACCTGAAAGTCCTTTTCTGGAAGCAGGAGGAAAGAGGAGTTAGAAATTGCCCGACAGTAATAAAATACTTAATTCAAGTGTCTGCGTGGCTTCTCCTAAGCCTGACAAGTTATAGGGCCAAATTTTGCTCCATGTGGGAGTTTTCTACTAATCACGGTCCAGGGAAGGATGCATAGCCAGCTCTAGATAAGCGTGATAAACAGAGGATTAGGTTTGAGAGCCAATTCCCATGTAACTGCCTTTTCCCACAGAGGCTAAGGGTTCCTGCGAGGAGGTGCATCCCTCTGTGCCAGACTTTGCAAACACACGCTCTCATCCTGCGAGTTTTACCGCCAAATTGCTCTACTTTAAATCACAAGCAAGTAGGTATTGACCTGTAATTCCTGTTGGATTCTGGCAAAACTGGGAATAAAGATGTAAGAAGTATAATGATTTGGTTCCTGAGAGCAAAGCGGGAGGGGGTGGGGGGGATGGGGGGCACTTTACAGCCACATGGCAGTTTCACCACGTGGGAAAAAAGTCTTCCTAACTCTAAATAGCAAAACTGTAAAATCCCTGAACATTTCAGGAAGATCAGTCATAGTAAAAAGCAACGCAGGAGGCAGGGAACAGGGATCTGAGGCTTTAGGAGCAAGACAGGCAAAGCTGAGGAGCTGCTCAGGGAAGGGGTGTGCAGGCAGACGTGAACCCCTGAGTTTCCTGGTCAGCAATTAAAGGCTAAAAGCTGCAAAGGCATCTGCCAGCCCAAGTGGGCAGGGGGACCCCACCATCATTCCCATCCACCACATAGCCAAGCGAGGAGGAAAGTAATTGCTTTGGATAGGAGGCACAACAAGACATGAAATACAAGCATGTCTTTCGTAGAATTTGTAAGCCATAAAAAGTATTTTCATAACATCTGGTGCAGGGGCGTGTTGAAGCTTAATTAATTAATCCTTGCAAAGGACTTGGAAATTCTGGGATCAAAGGTGTTGCAGCAGTGCAAAATGCCATTATTATACCTATAAACGTGTGCTTGTTAACTTAAATGTTGTTTATTTATTGCCGCTATATACTTGTATAGCAGTATATATCAAGTATATTACGAACATTTTAAAAGTACACTTTTTCATCACATAAAGCTGTCCCCGTCTCAGTCCCCCTGCAGATGCGGGCAGTTGCAGTGCGGCGGCGGTTAGCAGGTGCTGCTGATAACGAATCTCAGAAACACGTAATTGACTCCAATAATGCAAGTGGGTTTTTTGGTTGGGTTTATTTTTTTTGGTCTTTGATGTTTTCCACTCTGTAATATTTATATGGATGCTGCAACAGAAGCAGCAGAGATGATGCACAGTGGCCCACAGCCATGAGTGAAACCTGCGCAATTAACTTCAGGGTTCGTTTCAGCTCGGTGTGTGGTTGCAGTTTTCTGCTGCCTCTCTCTCCCTTTCTGTTCCAGCATCTCTCCTCCACAATCAAAAATGCTAAGTTTAAGCAGGTCTATTTCGTACATATTTTGACTAGATTCATTGAATTGAGGTCTCCCGTCTGCTTGACATTTTTTTGTTGTTTGTTCGTTGCTTTGTAGCTATTTATAAATAATAGAAATCATCAGAAATGCTGTGTTCCCACTAATTCAAAATTTAGCGTTGGAGGTTGTTTACAAATCAGAGGAGCAAAACACATACATCTTCAAATGTCAGTTAGAATTCAGGGTCTCTTTTTCCTTCTGTATTGGAGTATATCGTAAAATTATTCCTTCCCTAATATATATTTCAGCTTTTGTTAAATGTTTGGCTTTACGGCTTCCCATAGTTATGTGGAATTTTCTTCTGACTTACACTGGGAAAAAAAGTTTAGAAATGCACTCTCTGTGATTCATAGCAGCATTATTTAGACTAAATTTGTAAATTCGGTGCAGATGACAATAGCGTCTTTGTAGATCTTTTTAAATATAAATGAAATATGAGTTTTCTTTCAAGGTACGAAATGTCATTAAGGGCTCAGGTGGTTAAAATCAACATGAAAAATACATGCTGCATTTTCCCTCCTTAAATGCAATAATGTAATCAGATTTCAAGTCATCTTACCTACCTCACTTACAGCTTTATGGAGATTAATTAGTTTTTAGCCCCCAGTCACATGATCTTTTCTGACTGCCATTTAGCTACATTTGCTATCTGACTTGAACCTGTAAGCTGTCTCCAGCCCCAGAGGACAGATTAAATTTTACTATTGGTTGACTTCTTCCTTTGATTTAAAGGTAGATAGTTGTAGCTATAGTTAAATTATTCTTTGTCGTTAATCAGCCATGTGTTGTCATCATTTCTTTGGAAAAGGCACGTGTTTGAAGAAGCAGAAAAATGGCTCAAAAGTAGGAGACAACTTCTTTCTTGTGGCTGAGCTAAAAAGATTTTTTTCTTGATCAGGTGCAGAGCCATAAAACTGCTTTTAATTCACTTCTGTATCACCTCTTGCTGCTTTGTGTATGCCTGGCTTTTATGCACTGCTAATCAATAAGGTTGCCTTCTCATTTCAGTAAAACAAGCTGATCAGAGAGGAGGAGAGGAAATATTTCAGCTTCTCTTACTCAAGCAGGAGAGGTGTGACTTTGCGTACGGCTGTGACTTGGCTTTTGTTTTCTAGATTTTCTCCTTAAATTAACTTAAACATTTATTCTATAATGTGATTTTTTTGTAAAGGGAATGTTTTATTCCTTGTTGAGAATGATTTCCAAGGCCATTTAATATCCAAATAAATTCCCTTCTCCTCTCCTAAGTTTATTAGATACGATAAATGTACATTGGATAAAACAGTGTGTAGACAAAATCCTGCCCTTAATTCTGGGTATCCTGTTTACTTCAGTGAAATCCTCCTTTCTCAAGTAAGAAGAGTACGCTTTGGAGCATACTGTGAAAAGGCAAGAAATAGATAAGCTCCAGGGGAAAAATAGGGGGATTTTTTTTTTCTTTCCAGTTTGTGAGTGAAAATAAGTAAATAATAAAGGGATTTGACTAGTGTTGTTGCTTAGGATGGTGTATAACTGGGCTCTTCAGCAGCACATAACGAAAGATCAAAAGGATCTCTGCATCACGTAAGTAAATCAGTTCTTGAAGTAAAGGCATGGGCTGTGTGGTTTTTCTTTAGGTGAGAGCTGGAAGTGAGCTAAGATAACGCAAGTATTATCTCTTACATGTTGAGAAAGCGTCAGAGCCAAAACCATTGAAGCCTTTATGCGGACATTACATGTGGCTGCCTATTTGCCATTTGTTTCCTAAATTTTCTGTAATTTGCTCTGCAGCAAACATTCACCTTGGTTAAATAGGACTCCGCTCAGCAATATTCAGCAGAACCACGGCGTTTCCTGGCTCTGGCCATGAAGGCTCTGCAGGATTTTCACTGCTCAGGTGTTGCAAAGCCTAATCCTTATTCAGGAACCAAAACGATCCACTTTCCTTGCCTGCGGTGCTTGGATCCCTGCCTTTGGCAGTAGCCCCAGACTCCTGCAGAAGATGAAGACATCCCTCCATGCCTATAGATGGAAAGGCGCCAACATGGATGCCATCAGAAGGACGCAGCTGAGCATATGCTGAGAAAATTGTGGCATCCATACTGTACATGGGGAAGGGCTGACTGAACACACCAGTTTGTTGAAGCTTATGGCCCTGAAAAGGAAACATAGGTTTCCTGTAAATGTCATTCAGGGATATGCTAACTGTTATTTCCTGGCGCTGGATCATGATGCTTTCAACACATTCTGTTCATCTACCTCTGCTGCCTGCCTGCCTGGCTGTGCACAGCGATAGCTCTCCTGTCTTCTCACCTTTCCCTCCTCCCTGCACGAAGCTAAGGTAAGAGACACTTAGGCAAAGTGAAAAAAAATGGCTTGGGGATGGAGCACTGAGGGGAAAAAAAATATTTGTAAAAGGGATGGTGCATGCCTTCTCGTAGCTGCCACCGTTGCAGGACACGTGCATAACCGGTGTGTTTGGGCTCCACTACTTTGACTCCATTATGAGTGAACTGGTCCCCTGATGCCATTCTGCCATGGCATTTCATTTGTACAGATTGCATTTAGCCTTAGTGCCTACACTAGGGCTGCTCTGCTATATAGTCTTAAAAGGTTTCCCTAAGTACCTTCTGCAGTATCAGTTGTCTCTTCAGCTGTCTGCATCCCTCATCTCCCTCCCTTCCTCCATCCTTCAGGTACTGTGTTTTGGAGCAGAAATGTCAACAAGTGGGGTGGGGTGGTAAGGAAAGCCGGAGCCAGGCAGCGCCGCAGTATCTCTGTGGAAGCGATGGCAGCTCAGCATTGCACCGTCCGTCTTCAGTTGGTACCTGGGCCTTGCTGCATCATCCCTCCAGTGCAAAGCAATTAAAGGAAAAGAGGTAGACGCTTACAAATGCATCAGTTTAGGCCACTGAGGGCATTATTCCAAGCCAGGAGCACAGACCCTGAGCTTTTGTTCTGGTGATAAAGGGGATACGTTATCTCTATTCCAGCTCCGCACTGTATAATGTGCCGATGAAAAGCAAGTTTCTCTGCCTAGTGAATAAGGATCATTGTTTCGGGGATAATGAGTCTCCACTCCCTTTTGGCTCTCTCTGAAAGACCACAGCACTGGCGAAGAAACAGTGCTGCGGGTCCGCCAAGTGTCTGCTGAATGCAGTGGTGACAGGCACGATTTTCACAGTTATCATTAAATGGCATGTGAGTGGTTTTGTGCGCCATGTTATACTGTATCAACCCACGATAAACAAGCAACTGGCTACAGGACCGCCACCTCCCACCATCCACCCTTTGCCATAATGCTGTTGTGTTTGCTTGATTAGATTCCCCACCCCACCCCGCTCCCTGCACAAGTCAAGAAAAGAAAGAAAATAAAAAATGGTATATTGCCACGTACAAATAGAAACAGACAACAGCAAAAAAAAAAAAAAATATTACAGCTGGGTACCACTATATCAATTTATTTTGTACAGTTGGGAGAAGTAAGGCTTTTATTAACATGGTAAGGAAGTCACGATGGCAAAAAACTAAGCAGGTGCTCAAATCATATCAGGACAGTCTGGAAAACTCTGGTCAAAGCTCCAAGTGAAATCCAGTGAAGCTGTAGCATCTTTGAAAATGTGACAACTCTTTTTACCTGCCAAAGTATGAACCCAAGTACTTTTATTTAGGGCCATCTGTGTTTGGGAAGCTCAGACCTAATTGCTAATGTGTCACATTGAGTAAGAATAAGAAACCAGTAAAGGCCTTTTTATCGTGACTATTTTCCAGAGGCATTTTCATGAGCAAAAAAACCCATGGGTTTTATGAAAGAAAACCATTCCAAATTGCCAAAATGCTGCAGCAAGACCCCTGTGATGGTGGGCAGGAGGCAGGGACCAAGGTCAACACACCTCATTTGGATAGTAGTTCCTTGGACCTGCCAAACAGAGAAAATATTGGAAATGTATGAAAAATGCACAGCTAAAGAAAGCAATACTGGTTTCTGGGGGGAACATAAGGCCAGGAGATGCCAGAGGTTTGCTGGGGTCTGGTGGCCCACAGGGGCTCATTGGTGGCCATCCCTAAGGGTGCACAACCCGCTGGGCAAAAACCACATGATGTGTATTCCCTGACTTACTGTGGAGTTTGCGGTGACCAGTTTGGGGTGACCTTAACCATCCTCCTATTTCTCCTTCGAGGCTAGATGCTCAGCATTCTTTGCAAATTGGGCCTCCTTGAAGTATCCCCTTTCCCCCCTTGACAGGAATGCAAACAAATAGCAACAAATAGGCAAAAAGCCAAAGAAAGCAAGATGTGAACTGAAGGGATCTACTTTACAACTGGCTCTGAGCATGACCAGGTTTACTCAGAGAGGACATATATATCTTTAAGGCAAATGGCAGTGCTTAATGCAAGGAGCCAAAATAATCGTTGCCATAAGGATGCCTCGTCCAGTCCTTTCTAGATGTATAAAAAAGCACAATATTCCCTGTGACGCCCACCAGGAATGATTGCACAAGTAGGATGCATCATTTGATACCTGTTATTTACTAACACAGTTGAACTAAGGAACTATGCACTACTGGACCCAGTTCACGAATATTTATTGCACCAAATCCAATCTATAATATAGTGTCAGTCTTGTACCAAAGCAGGAGACAGTAGTATTTATGATTATTAGTACAATATTGAATCATCCTGAACCAATTACTGGTCCAATTACTGTGTCATTATTATCTTCTGAATAGGGCTTGATTTGTCTGTGATAAATATGATGCAATTAAACTACCTTTTTACATAATAAAACACTGCAGGTGTTTATTCTTAAGGGTTTACGGATACCAACAACCAATAGATTTAATTAAAAAAATCCTTGAAATAAATGTGAATTTCATTAAATTGTTCCAGCACTGGTGAATATTTTAAGACTATCTACCAAAAGATTCTCTCTCTATAATCTGTCTTAAAAGCTATGCTAAGTGCACAAAAACAATGACTTCAGCTTTTTAATGTTTCAATAATTAATAACATTTCTTTAAAGAATCTGTAATTGGTCTGTAATAGTACAACTTAAGAAACAAAAAAGTTATGTGGGTCAAATTGTTATTACTATGGTGTCAGTGTGAGGGATAAATGTATGCTAGTTTAACGAAAAATCTTATTAAATTCAAATTTTCTGCTCAATAATTTTAAATTTAATCTTACATTTTTAACGCTACAGCCATAAACATAATATTGACTTAGCTCCAATTTGGTGCTAGTAATAGATATAGAACTATGTGACGCTGGCTTTATATTTTAAAAAGAAAAGATCAGTAATGTGAAAACCTACCTGGAATAAGTTTTTCTCTCCGTACTGTGGATAAATAGCTATAGCTTTAGCTATAAACCAACCCAAGTCAATACAGTGTAAATGTGTATGAAACCTATTGCTGGGCAGTTTTATGCTGGTTTTCAGACCTTCCAGAGTTTGCAGCTGGACTGCCCTGCTGTGCAGGGTTCAAATGAGCAGTGATGCTGGTATTGCCTCTCTCCATCCTCCCTCCCGTAGCTGTATGCAGTGCTCTCTCATCAGTGGTGTCTGTGTGTTATAGATGTTGGCTTCGCCTTGTTTCTATGTGGACTGTGGTAGCATACAGCATCAGGAGGAATAATAGGGCTTCTGAAAACAAGCCAGATATTTGGTACGGGATTTTTTTCCTGTGTTGGGGCACAAGGTTTCTTTTAACAGCACATCCAGCCGAAGTCCTCAAAAACACTGTTAGGGAGGGATGAGGAGGAGTTAGGCAGGATCTCCAGAGGCATGGTGATGCTGACCCCCACCAGACTGGGCTCATGGACTCATGGCTCTGCAACAGTGAAGCTCCCAGGGCTCCTGCCCCATGTGCCACTCCAAAATAACACATGTATTTGCAGAGCATTTACTTTTAGGTCTAAATCATATTTGGTCATTATCCGCTATCTAGTTTTACGTACACTTTCAGGTATCTGTAGTCTTTCAACTGAATGCGTTATAAGGAGTATCTGTGAGATGCTTTAAGCCACAGGATCTCTCTTAACTGTCTAATACCAACCAGGAATGCTTATGGCTGTGCTGAACAGCATTCCCCTTCAGTTCCCATCGTTGGCTGGGCTGTGGCAGCAAGGCAGGACAAGGCACAGCCCGGCTGCCCACCCGACGCCCACGGGACATGCCTCCGCGCCTCTGCACCACAGCTTCAGCCCTTCCTTCCCATCCATCTTCCCTACAGCATGGGACAAGCTGAACGATAAAACAAAGCTTTTGCAAAACGTTTATTAAACAAGATGTAAGGTCAGGCTTTTAGTTGCGAGGCTGGAAATGAAAGGTTACAAGCAAAACAAATACAAACACAATCCCAGTCTAAGCTTAAACAACTGGATTCCTTTTCAGTTGCTTAGTCCAGTTTCTCAGATCCTGAAGACATACTGCAGCTGTCAGGATTTGAAGCATCTTAACTTCTGCCTGAAATCCTGATCCTATGGTCAGGCACAGGAGCTGGCAGCTTAGCTTCCCTCCTCCTGCTCCTCCTCCTCTGGCCATAGCTCTCTGGGCACGTACACACTCTTGATCTGTGACAAGACCTACTTTTTTGTGGCGTGACCCTGCTGTAGACACAGCACATAGGCAGTGTGTCTTTTCTTCTCCTCCTCCTCACCTCTTTGGTCTGCTTTGCTGTTTTTCCCCAGCACCAGCACAGATCTATGTGCTCCTGTCTTGGCACAGAGATGCTCATAATGCCGTTGGGGAATGCTGATGCCTTCAATCCCACTTCTATTCCTCATTTCCATCTCAGAGGCTGCCCACTGACTGTCCTCAACTATCCTTGCTTCCTAACATCCAATTACAGAGTAACTCCAGAGCGTCTGCCTTGCTTGCTGTGCAGGACCCACCCAGAGGTACGTACCAGCACTGTGCACAAAGCACTGCACTGCCACCCCTCTTAGGGATTTTGGCACCAAAAAACAGGAGAAAGGATGAAGTTTAGTAACATTTTTGACTTGTTTGCAAAATAAAATCAAGACTGATTAGGCCAGAAACTTCTGATGATGGGAGAGATTAAATAGCCAAGGTCAGCTTTGTGCCTAGCGCACATTGGAGTTGTCGCACTCTCTTTGGCGATGGTGCTCTGATTTACGTTAGTCGCGGCCCCATGCCGAGGCGTGGATCAATGAACACCAAAACAGAAACACATTGAGAAGGAGAGCTAAATTATGAGGGGAAAAAAATTAAATAACCCCCCCAATGAAATAGTAATGTAACAAAAGCATCTTGGATAGCTAATTCTGATAATTATTTCAAAGCAGCCAAGACATGTGGGTTTCTACAGTGGTCCCTCTGCCTTCAAGAGTGGGGGCCTGTATCGGCATCCAGCATCAGTTTCTGAGGACTTTATCCCTGAGGAGCGTAGCAGGTCTCAAAGAAAAAGGTATTAATGGATGGATAATTGCCCGCCTTGTAAAAATTTACTAGGAACCTGATACTTTTATCATTTGTCACAAACAACTCCAGAGTGTAATAACGTAGGAAGTATCATTGGTGCTATAAAAAAGTGATGGTGCAAATTACACTTCTCTTTTGCTGAATGGTGCTAAATAGCAGGGAGTTCCCATTTTTTTTATCACCAGAATTTCGATAATTGTACATGTACATTTGCAGGGATCGATTGATAATTTGGAACACACATGCCATCAATATTTCATTTTCTCTATATTTTTAAATGAAAGAAAGAAGCCCAATTTCACAGTGTAAGATTAAAAAAAAAAAATCTCATTTTGTTTTTCTGTCTACTGTTAAGGAAGAAAGCTCATTTCTTGCAGCATAAAGGGATATTAATGAATGAAAAGAGCATTTTCCATATTGCAGGATAAAATTTACTGTTCTAACCAAAGATATTTTATATAAATTAAGAGTTTGTTTAAAAAAATCGAAAATGGGAACTCAATTCTAGACAATGCTTAATTTAAACTAAGTGTTAAAATAAAAGCAATAACACTGAGAATAAATTAATGAACTACAATTAAGTATATTTACAATAAGTGGTTTGGTTGGAAACACCTATTCCCTGCACTGATAAAATAAAACCTGCATTCTGCAAAACCTGAAATAAGTTAAATGAAGATGCTTTTAACAAGGTTATTACTTAAGCAGTGACAGGTTTACAGATTTTAGCACCATTGGGTTTTCACAGGAGCTACAGCAAGTGCTAAAATAACACACACCTTCAGGTTCATTAAATTCACCAGTGTGATGAAATAACTGACATTTTTCTATATTACTATAGTGCCTCAAAGAACTGACTATAAATAAGATACACTAATAACAACTGTTTGCAGTGCTAAAACAATAAAATAATTCTTCCAGGCTTATATGCAAAGGAAGAAATAAGCGTAAGGCAGACTGTTAGCATAGTTGTGTCTGATGGGTTTTGTCCTAGCTGTACCGTACCTTCAGCCGTTTACTTCTCATAAAGATGCCCTATAAAATGTTTTGTCATTCATTGTGGCAGGAAGAAATTTGTTTAAAGGCTATGTGAGGAGGAGGCTCCCATCCCAAAACACTTACTTTCTAAGCTGGTGTTTATTGAAGCATTTGTGAGGACTAGCTTATGTGAAGACCTGATTTTTAAAAAGGAGTGTTTCAGATGCTAGTAAATCCCCCATTATACTCTGTTTTGGAAAGAAATTCTGGAAAAGGCAGATTTCTAATAAATCAATTGAGTATGCCTTTGGAGACCTGGGAGACATATGGGCAGTAATAGAGTATCTCAGGTTGTTTCATGAACGATTCCATCTGGATGTGGGCTCACTGTTATTTGCAGCCTCCTTCTCCCCTAAAACACCTTCAATCCTACCCGCAGCCCCTAGCTCGAATGTCAGACCACCTGGGATCTGCAGCTGTCGGGCTGAAAGTGGAGCTGCCAGGCCGGCCCCGTGCCGTGAGCTGCTGGCAGCCGCAGCCCGCCGGCACGGGATGAAAATCAAGGGGGTCTGGGCTGCGGGGCTTCCACCCACTCTCCTATGTAATGCTGCATTCCCTTTTATGTAAATCTACGGTTTTAGTATGTATTTCTTTTATGTATGTGTGTGTGTATACATGTGTGCACAAACATGCGTACAAACACACCTATGCTCACCTAAAGAGTTGGAATAACTATTTCCAGTGGCTGGTTTTGGTCTCCACGGGGAGACCTGGCATCCCCGCACTGCACAGAGGGTGCAGACCCATGTAAACGGGTGTAAGAAACCCTGGGATGTCACAGGCTGGCTTCAGTTTTGCAAAGCTGTGTCATTCCTCTGGGTGACTTGCAATTCTGTTCTCCAGTAGAAGTAAACTGTACTTCAGCAACATGTGTAGGGCCGAAGCATGTTTACACTGATTGCAAGGTTGCCTGTCAGGGGTTGTAGGTGAGGTTTGGGTGGTAGTAATTGTGCTGCAAGATAGGAAACCCAGCCCCAGGGTTTGACCTATCCCACTGCAAACCTGGTGCATTGTGCGAGGGGACTGGGAGCACAGGGCAGGCAAGCAGCAAAGTTGCCAGCGGTTTGCTCCCTCGTGATGGGGATTCTGGAGGATGAGTCCCATCCATTCATATTTCCCAGTGCTCTAACGGTGCAGGCACAGGACCTGTGTTTAGCCCCTCTGAGCTGCCATCTGAGCTCCCCACAGCACCCACTACCTAAAACTACAAGGAGAAAAGCTCCTGCATTAGTCCAGCTTGAGGTTTTTCTAACAGTGGCTCCATCCTTTCTTGCCAACCCAAACTGACGCATTGTGTTTGAATGCCATCTGCTATCATAAAAAAAACCCAAACAAAAAAACTCAAACCAAAACAAACAAAAAAAACCCCAACAACAAACCCAACCCAACATATCTGTAAGCTACTGGGTTTGCTCACACCACAGGGATGAGCGTGAGCCTGCCACGCTCTGGAGGCACAGCTGAGTGAAGGAACTGCTCGTTGCATATCTCAGACAAGCAGGATGTGAACAGCTCATTGCACCTGGGCAAAAACCTTTTAATTTCTCCACATACTTCATAAACCCCTTGTAACATCTCTCTGAGAGGAGCAATATGAGCATTTTATTGGTGAACAAACAGAGTCACAGCAATATTAAATGACTTCTTTGTCCTTAGGCAAAAAAGAGGTACGACTGGCCCGTAAATGAAAAAGATGTTTTTCATTAGAAGTTCTTTATCTCAGAAGTTCCTCTCCCACCTTGAATTTACAGACCCCACACTTACCGATCTTTTGAGGAAAATGTTGGAGTTATCAATTTATTTAGGGTTTTTTTGTAAGCTGGGGGAAACTTTGGGAGTGTGTTGGTTTTGAGTGCCTGGTGGTTGTTAATAATTCATGCTTCATGTGAAAAGAAAATTGATCAGAAGCATCCTGGAGAGACCAATCCATGCTGCCTCTGTGATCAGCTGAGACACAAACTAAATACAAGGCATGAACTGAAGGATATTGCTGAGAAAAACTGCACAGACCCATCACAAGCCAAGCAGCGTGGCTGGCGAGGGGTGTCAAAGGGAAGAGCAGCACGGTGTCCTTTGAAGCCCGGACACAGAGACAAGGATGTGGGAAAAGATCCTGCAGCAAAATTTGGTCAAAAGTTCTTACGAGGAGGACGTGAGCGGCTCCGTTTCCTGAAGGCAACACTCTAGATCAAACAGTCCTTTGTGGAAATGTTAAAAAAAAAACCCGCACAACAACCTCATCCTGGGATGAGGATGAGCTCCAGCACCTGGGGCTGGATGGGAGGTCAAAGGAGGAGCACTGGGGGATGTCTGTAGATGCTGAGGCTGGGGCTGTGCCGGAGCTGATGAGATGGACCTGTTCTGTCAAATGTAAGTGTTAAAATTTTCTGCTAAAAAAAAAAAAAAAAAAATGTTCAGAAATGATTCACAAAGGGAATTTAGGAAGCTTTTGCTGAGCTTTAATTTCAACCTGGATCCTTTGTTTTTCTATGCTGTTCTTCCATTCAAAGTAACTTTGTCTACATCAGGAATCACACCTATCTGACCCAGGAAGACAAGGATTGCCCAGTCTCTAAGGAAATGTGCTGAAGTAAGGTTTTCTGGAGCTTAAGCCTTCATTCAGCTTTTCAGCCGGGACTGGGGCCTCCTGTCCATACGCTTACCACAGAGCCCAGCAGAAGGATGGAGGACTGGTGTGAAGGGGGGTCCACTGAGGTTGCTGCGGGCACCTGCCGTTCATGGAGGAGTTTCTGGTTTGAGGCCTGTGCTCAGTTTGGATAGGTAAGAAGACATCATGTACTAGTAGAAATTTTTTTTCTCAGATTATTTCTATGTATTTTAATTGCTACAGATGAATAAGCACATAATGTTGGATGTAGTTCTTGTCTGTGTAAGTGTGAGTTATATAGATATACACATGTACATATTTATGTGTTGTTATCAGTGTTGGTATCCTACTTGTTATGGTAATTGCATCACCTAAATTCTGTCATACTTGGTTCAGGACAGATTAATTAACTGTTCCTTCTACCCTGGCATTTTAGCACCTATTTCATTGAGGTAAATCCAGAATAAATCCCTTAATTTTCCAGGTTCTTTCACCATTCTTGCTGGTAAATACTGAAAGATGCCTAAACTCAAAGCAAAATGAGATATCTGACACTGAAAAATGCAGTTAAATATTGTGGTATACTGAGGCAGAATAATTGAATTATTGTGCTTATACAAATTATTTTCTATATCTTGGCAGAAGAACTGATCATATTCCATGAATTCTGCTGTTATCATCTTTAGTATTTTATATATATACATGATTTATATGTACATATGATTCTGACATACCAGTCTATTGGAGCGAGGACCTCTCTGGTAGCAGTATCAGGCTGTGTGTTGCTCTCCACCACAGCCCGGTAGAGTGGGAGGAGAGGAAGAAATTTTGGATGCAAGGAGCAATGGATGCTCTGACTAAGAGTCCCTCCATCTATTTATTTATGCATCCAGATTAACAAAAGGAACAAAAGAATGTTCCTGTAGATACACAACTGTGTAGCTGGACATCATGAGATGTTGACAGCCTTCATGGTAGACGTAAGGGAGATGTCATTTTGCTACCTAGGCAAACACACTACGTTGTGTATAATTTGCTTCTTAATCACTCTTATCTTTGTGATATCTGAGTACTGTAATTTATACAACCTACTCTTTCTTACCCCACCATGTGACTGTTTTTAAATAGTGGACTATGATACACAGAGACTAGGCCAAAAATGGATTTTGAAGTTCCTTGTCTCAAGAGAGAAGTCCACTGGCATCCTGAATGAAATATTCCCCCGTATTATTGGATAGTCTTCACCTGTCTGGGAAGAGCACTTTCCCTCTGCCCATGTACTGGGATTCACTCCAGAGACCAATTTTCCTTTGCGCTGAGCTGGAGCACATCTTTTAGGGTACGTCAATGCGGAGCGAAGCACTGTCTGTGTGATCAGGGTGAATCCCATGGTGGCACATTGTGCTCCAAAACCTTTACTGCTCTGGTCCATAGTACACAACAGCTTGACATAAGACTGGTCAGTTGTTTACACCCTACAAGCACTATACGCTAACCATGGAAGATTGTTTTGCTCTTAATCCACCTGCGTGATGCACTGATGCGGGTCACTGCATCCCGTGTTTCTCTCTCTGTCCCCGAGGTGTCAGACCACAAGGATCAGACGCAGCCTGGGTGCAAGTGACTTGTCAGAGCAATAAACTGCCACCGTGGCTTGTCGGTCCTTAGCCAGTCTGCTGAGACGCTAGACAGGGTGCCAAGTTTAAAGCTGTTTCTAATGATTTGCCACTTTACTGCTGAAAACTGAAGTAGGAGTGGAAACAGGTTTGCTTTGGCCAACCAGTAATCAGTGCTTGAAAGCAATAAGCACCAAAGTACTTTCTGGCCATTGTTGATTCATTTTCTGTAAATTCCATGGCTGGTGTTTTGTTTTGTTTTGTTTTGTTTTTTTTCCTCCCTTGCAGATTCAGTGCTTTCTGCAGCTCTTGCAGGGTGCCATGTCCACCGGCTGGTTTAGTAAAGGCCACTGCTCTGCCTTACTCGCCCACGGAGCCCACCTGAAAGGCAGGAGTCTGGGCAGAAGCACAGCCAAGGTTTGTAATGCATTGTTCCTTTACATCGTCAGGGTGCTAGGGCGGCTGGCACCTTAAAATTGTGCATCACTGAGACCTGCAAAAACATGCAGAAATCTTCTCCATTCCCAGGTTTGAATAGTTTCCATGAAGGTTTGTCCTATCTCTGTACATCCAACATTCAAATATCCTTCAGGAAGGAAACCCCAGCCCCTGGTTGAGAATCTGGTGGTCTCTGCAGTGGTCCTGCACAAGTTGTCTAGAAAGGGGACTAATTTTCATGGACAAGGATGTGTGGATGATGGTCTGAGTAAAAAGAACTGTATGTTCCATTGCATGGCTCTGCCTCGCATTTCAGCTGGGAGCTTTCACATATCTCAGAAGCTGCTTTGAACTCGTGCAGTTCGCAAAGTGGAAAAAGGAATTGAAGAAGCAAAAATAAATATTAAAGGACGTAAGAATTAAATATCACCTATTCAAATAGCAATTATGCCTTTGAAAACAAGATCACCACACCTGTACAAGAAAAGACAACCAAGCCCACAACATCTGTTTGGATCCACCTGCCAAGCACCTGTTTTGCTGTTTCAATGCCATTTGATTGCTGGAGATGTAGAGGCTCTTGTGAGGTAATGAGTGATTTTACATTATGCATGATTGAAAACAGGTGTTCTAATGCTGTACAATTCTATGCATGAATAATTCAGTTTGTTTAGAGCAAGATCTTTAAAAGAAGTATGGTCTTTATTTTTTTATAATATTAAGGTTATTCTCTGCAATGTATGGTGGCTGGTCTTTTAGCAGGCTCACTGATGACCATTTTTGTATAATTTTATGTGTAGAAAATAACACTGTGAAAGGTAAAAAAAAAAAAAAAAAAATTATACCTAAAGCACATAAGCAATGAAATTGAAAGGTTTCTTTAGCAAGAAGGGGGGAAAAAACCTGTCACTGTTTTAAGGGAGAAAGCCAGATGACTTTTGGCAAATCCTGCTTCTTAACACTAAACAAAACAGCCCAAGAGCTTAATTACATAGATGGGTGAAAGTGCCTCAGCAATAAGTAAGAGCTAGTCCATCTCTTGGTCCGAATTGCAGCTGAGTCTGAATATGTTTAAGAATCTGGCTTGTTTTTTTCTCTCTTTCCTCATGATTATGAAAAGGTTTCTTGCACAGTTGTATGCTTTGTGCTAGTGGAAGATGCTGCAGACTTAGGTCTTTATCTGCAGACCTGTTTCCGCATTGGGAACTGCAGTTTAAATCAGCCCATGCTCCTTATCACGGAGAATTCAGTGACTGATGAGGATGAGGAAGATGTGGTAGTCCAAACTGAGAGATGCAGCTAAGGTTGTAGCATCCTCTCTGTTTCTTCCCAAAGTCAGCAATGCAGGTGGCATGGCCTCGTAGCTTCAGTTGGGAGAGTTTTGATTTGGGGTGAGAAGAACCAAGCAGCCAGCGTTATTCCTGCCACACCGTGTGTCTGCTCTTTCCTTGCTTCCTCAGCTAGAGCTGTAATTCAGTTTAGTAACACGGTTTGTAATTAGCGTCAGTTGTGGTGTTAGGTTTTATGGTGGGAATCTTCTGCAGGGAACGGCACGGAGATCTCCCGTTCACTTCCCAGGGAAGGTCTGTCATGTTGGCCAGTTCCCCAGCTTCCACTGCAGCTGCTCCAGCAGCTTCAGGGGTCCACAGCTGGTTTGATGGCTTGAAACAAAGCACTCAGAGTGCTGGTAGAGGGTATTTCATACCTGGTAGGCCAGATCCTGCACCTCCTGGGACAGGCAAGTTTCAAAAGCAGATGAAGAGGATGCCAGGCCCTGCCAAGACATTGTGGTGGACAATGTTAAATCTTGGTGACAGTGAGGAGAGTGGAGAAAGTGAGAGTGAACAAAGCTTTCAGATCTTCCAAATGCTCATGTCCTGTTCATTGCTGTTGATGACACACTGAAGTGGAAATGAGTAAAAGAGAAGGGAGTGAAATTACTGATTTGAAGGAATGAACAAAGAGAAGGGGCTGAAAGCAATTATTAAAGCATGCTGCAGTGCCCTGTCCTAATTAAAACATGCACCATGGTGCTAGAACACCAATATTTAGGGCTGTCAATATATAATCTGGTTTGAATCCAGTGGCTGTAGAGGTTGCTGGAGTAAGTTTTGACATGTTGTGTGGAGTCAGGCAATAGAAGGAAGAAAATTCAAGATTCCAAAATAGCCAGGTGTGGCCCAGGACCTCACTGGGAAAATGGGGGTAGCTCAAACGATATGGCCCACACTGCTCTGGAGATGTCAGGTAAAGGATTCTGCAGGACTTAAAAGCAATGAGTCTGTAACCAAACCTGGTTAAGCACGCAGACATTTAGAGGTTTAACTGAAGTGGATCTGTAATTGTCCAGTATTTTATATACAGTAAGTTACAGGAAACTGTAAATTGGAGTTTATAATATCCTATCCATTCACCTACCGACAAAGTATCTAAGGTAATCTAACTGGCTTCACAGACCATGAGAAAAATCCTCATGTGAAGTGAAAAAAATGAACGGCAGCATTTTACAGAGAGGTAGGAGAATTTGTCACAACTCAGATCTCAGGTTAATTCCCACAAAAGAATGTGTCACCAGGCTTTACCCAGATAACGTTGGGGAGGTTTAACAGATGCAGCCCTACGGGCCAAGGGATAAACTCTGCTCCCTGTAATGCATCGGAGCCAATGCCCATGCCATCAAGAACATGGGCAGTCATCAAAGTGAGGGAAATATGGGAAGAGATCTCTGAGAGAAGAAAGACAGTTGGGACCAAATACTGTAAAATGCCTGAAATGTGGGGAAAAAGGTGGTTTGGTTGTGGTGGTGGTTTTTTTGGTTTGTTTTTTTTTTTTCCCCCCCGATATGATTAGGAAGAAGAATACACCCTAGTACTCTGAGCCTCTGCCTTTTCTTTTCACTGGGAGTTCTTGTTCTTCCCTGTCATAAGAAGAAAATAAATGAAATCTCATAATTATAGCATGCTGGATGGGGAAGGGGGGGGGGGGGGGGGGGGGCGGGGGGGGAATAGCAAAGGATGATGCGGCATGTCTCGGAGATGCTGCTGCCTGGCCTTCTGAGGCGTTATCTGTCCTGGTGCAGAAGATGGAAACTTGCAGTTCCCACTGAGCAGCTGGGAGAAAGGCAGAACATTTCTGCTCCTTCCCACTGGTTCAAGCAATGGAAGGCTTCCTTCAGGTTGGTGCAAGAAATTCTACAACTTTTTTTTTTTCTTCCTCCCCTCCCCTTTCCCAGTAACAGCTGTTTTCTGAGTCCTCATCTGTCTGTTCTCAGTGTGTTAGGTGTTACTTTCGGTTTTCTACTGTAAGTCCAGCTCACGGCTCTCCCAGAGACGCATCCTTCTCTTACCTCTGCAGAGCCTTCTCAGGAGCAGTGAGAGTAGATGCCAGTGGTTCTACTACTACTTTTCTAATTTTCCATTCCCTCTCTAGGTACTGAGATGAAACGTTTGTCCCTGCACTTGAATCCTGGTGGGGCAAAGTGTGCGCCTTGGTCATATCACATTGAGTATGTCATATTATGTTGGGAAAGAAAGTTTGGCTTTCTACCTTCATTCCTTTGTGTCACACTTTTACTGCATTGTGTCAGACGTAAATGGAGTTTCCCAGAAAAACAGCCCAAAGAAAGTCTTCAGTTTCTCATTTTCAAGCATACCTGTGTGATCCAGGGCTTTTAGGAGGTTTCCAGATGAGGCACTAAAAAGATAAGTGTCTCTGATATCGATGGTGGGCATGAAAACATTTAGTTTCTGAAACCTTTCAAGGAACTCGAAGTTCCTTGAAGTGGAAGTTGTTCCATAAACCGAAAGTATGTGTTTACCTTTTTTCTATATATACCTCCTGTGATTTACTAGGTAACTGTTCCTGTCATCTTTACACTGTAACTTGTTTGTCTTTGGTTTCCTTTCAAGAATTAGCCAGGATCTGATGAACTTACAGGAAATTTTCCATTGCTGAATGGGAGATCTAATTCTCTGAGATCTCTGGTTGCTACAGCAGAGGGGACATAGCGAGGTATTTCACTAGGTACCACTAGTCCCACCTCCCAAACCAGTAGTGCACTCCTTGCTCACTATTATAATTGCGTTGAAACTGTCAAGTGTTGTTTTCACTTCTTTAATTTTGATCTCGAACAAAATCCTTCACTTCTTTGTATGCAGAGGCTGCCGTGGCCTGGATCTCATCTTGTTTTCTAGTAACATCTTCCAGATTCGTTTTAAACTGATTAGACACTGCTGAAGAATCAGCTTTTCTCCCCCAGACAGTACAAAGCCAAGTGTTGACAGAGCTGGCTCCTGGCCATCAGCTACGTGATGACGCAGCATCGCATCTTCTGACAGCCCCGATTTTGTTTGGGGCACTCTGAAACTTTCACACACCCTAACGAATTAAAATAAAATAAATTACAGGGTGACAGGAGGCTGCAATTAAAAAGGAAGTGTCAGCTTGACCAGAGAGTTCCTTTAATGAAAGGACTTATTCTGTACACTGGAGCAAAGAATCTGAAAGTTATTTTCTGTCCTTCTAATGTGGCTGCATTTTCCATCTGAATTTTGATTTTGAAAAACAGAAAAGTATCTGTTTTATTGGGCTACTGAGAGAAATTATGGGGAATGAGCTGACTGAATTTAAAATTCTCTCAGTAGGGGTTGGAAAGGAGGGAAATACTTGTCCTTTCATAAATAAATTGCCTCCAGTGCAGTTTAGTTACAGGGGCACTAGTTTCTGGAACCCCCCTGAGCACGAGGATGCATTTAAGTCACAAGGATCCCATGCATGGCCAATACCTAGATTCTTTGCTGGATGGACATCATCCGCTCTTAAAGCATGATGAGGAAATACAGAAGGTCACAGTAGCAAGTACTATTTCTGAAGTTCATTTGTCCCTAAAGGTTAATAAAGCTCATCAAGAAATACATTCAAATGAAGCAAAGTTAGCTCTAGTATTTGAGTCTTCCCATCACAGTGTCCTAAGAGATGTCCTGTGGTTTGACACATAATTAATATACTTATTTATCTTAGTTTGCTTTTTTATTATTTTTTTTAAAATAGCCATCACCATAATAGCCAAATATAAACATTTCATCCTGTTTCGTAAGGGGCCTATGGTCCATTTTATTGCAACACTTCTACTTTCCCAGCTCCCACCAGTGACATGGAGTAGATGCCTGAAAAAAAAAAAATCTCCAAAATTTTCTCATCGCTTTTTCTTGAAGCTATGTTATGTTTACAGACTTGCGGAAAATGTGCCTCTTTTGCCTCCTTTGAGTGTCATGGGAACACAAACCGAGGTCTGATCCGGTAGCTCTGCTTGGTGCTGCCTGGTGCTTCTCCTGGGTCCCATAATCCACCCACGGGGTTGTTTCAGTGTGTGGCGTAAAGTTACACGCTGTTTGCCAGTGTCCAAGATCCCATACACGTGGACAATCAGGCTGGCTCAAGTACTAAAAGCTGACAAATTTTCAGACAAACATAGCCAATATGTTTGTTATTTAGTCATATTAAAATATTAAAATATTAAAATGTTCTCATTACACTAAATCACATAGTTTTTAACTTATGGAATGCTCAAGGAATATTTGCAAGAATTATTGGCTTTTGCTTATGCTGTTTGTAACTCACTTTTTATAGACTTGACTGGTCAGGTAATTTCCACAGTATTGTTTTTGGCTCCTTAAATGAATCCCATCCAAGTTTACAAAGTGCTTCCACAGAGATAATGGAGCGGATTCCAGCATCCTGTGAAATGTCAGCTGTATATCTAGAGGTAGGTGCATAGTGATAACCTGGGCAGAGCTGCCAGCTGCTGTAATTTCTTACTCAGGAGTACCGAACACCCTGAAGATACCAAGACAATTCTGCCAAAACAAGGAACGTAAAAGAAAAGGGGAAAAAATATACAACCCAAAAAAAGGAGAGCAAGTAAGATAAAGAAAGTGTCCAAGCAGTCCAGCTTGATGCTTTGCAATGAGGTCTTTACGTCTGCTTCCTTATAGGAAAGGTAAACGCAACACTATTCTTTTACAGCAAAGAATGGTAAGTTAGTTGATTTCAGTAACAAACATCCATTGTAATAAGTATTAGATCACTTTTCTGAGGAAATTTATAAATCCAATATTAAAAAAAAAGAAAGAATAAGAACGTAAACCTTATCTGAGTCTGATCAGCTGATGATAAAATAAGATTTAGCAGAAGCATGCATTGAAAATGGCGAATATTGCTTTGAAAATGGTGAATATTGCTTTGTAAAAAGGGACCTACTGATATAAGTAGGTCCCAGAGGTATTTGATTTGGAAAATGTAATCTCCTTTGAGGATATTTGTGAAAGTTATTCCTGAATGTTCAGAGTTTTCTCTGTTTTTTTTTTTTTTTTTTTTTTTTTAACCAGGGCCAGAACTATATGCATGATTTCCTGTGATATATTCACATGGGAGGTATTCTTGATCTGGCCAAGGACACATCGTTTACAAGAAGGTCCTGTCAAGCATCCAAAAGTCTTTGCTGAAGCTTCCATTTTAGATGACCCCACAGAATGTGAGAAAGCTTTCTTTTAGGGGAATGGCATCTTCTGGCCAGAGAGTTTGCTGTGCTTAATCCGTCACCAAAATGCCCAGTGCAAATGAATTTAAGGGTGGAGGTAGGAATGACATAGATGTGTTTTCTCAAGAAATATGCCAGGAGAGGACTCAATTCCTTGCTCTGATTTTTTTTTTTTTTTTTTTTTTTTTTCTCATATGTGCAGAACTACCTCTCTGGTAAATAGGATTTCAAACGTTGGTTGGACCTTTGGGCCCCGCATCCTGGAAAAATCAAAAGAATTTGGGTCATCTTCCTCTCCTGACATATAAATAACTCCAATTAATGGCATTTGGAAAGCTTATCTCTTTGAATGTAGTCTTCCACTTGTGAAGGGGGCAAAGTTTATAATTTTGGGTGGAAACCATGTGAAAGTTAGCTGGTTCATCGGGGTTTTGTTTTGACTTTTTTGGATTTATTCAAACTCAAAAGTCAAAGTGAAACTCGAGGGATGTGAACCCGCCTGAATCAAAACCAAGAAAGCGATGTGCCAGATCTCCCAAGAACCCAAAAGCACTGGGTTCTCACAGTTCTCATCCAAACAAAAATGCACAAATATAAATCAAATATCCTCTTTTGCTCTTTGTAGCTTTCATGGAAACAACACAGAATATTAAAAAGATCTGCTCAGTTTTGCAGCAGCAACTACCAAAATATCCTGTGATCATTTGATAGCTGGCAGTTAATATCCTGATCTATTCTCTTTAGTCAGTAATCCAATCCTTTCCAACTAACACTCTACGTTGGCATGCACAGCATAACCCCTTAACATCTTCCTCGGTTGTACAGTTTCTGAGGGAAGACTGCGTACAATTCACAGTCCTTTACATTCTTGCTCGAGGAGCCAAGGAGGGAGATGGATTTGCAATTATATGAAAACTGCAAGCAGCGTGATCAGTACAAAGACAGGACGCTTAGCCAGTATATGACAAGCTGGAGTGCTGAGAAAATATTTAATGACATTTTTCCCTGTGGTTTACCTTGTTTGAGAACATACCATGGCTCAGAAATGGGAGAAGAAAAAAAAAAAAAAAAAAAAAAATCAATGTTTTGCAGTACCATCACTCATCGTGTACCGAACAGTTTCTAAAGCCATAAAAAAGTGCTAGTCATGGAAGAACAGCAAAGGTTTCATTTGTAACTAAGACACACTTGTTTGTAATAACATGTGTGCTTTCAAATGTTGCCAAGTTGCTGAGGCTATCTCTCATATACAATCTTTAAATATGTAAGTGTTAAAAAAAACAAGGTAATGTTAAAGAAATGTTAAAAAAAAAAAAGTTTGATCAGATGGTTAAAATCCAGTCAAACCAAAGACAACCTGTTTATGACCTTTCTATGCTAAAAGCTAAAAGTGTCATTTTTTTTTTCCACAAGATTAATTACCATCACTTTGGGAGTAGTGAGCTGGACGTTATTATATGATGTCAATTAACGATTAAAAAAAAGGTGGTTTGCAAATGTAGCACCATAGTCCCTGGTGCATTACATCATTTCTGAAAGATCTTAACACGTGATAAGCAAAGAACATTTTAACCTAAAAGTCTGAGTGTTACAACCTCCTTTTTGTTGTAACACCCTATGCACAACCTTTTGGCCTTGAAGTCACTTGCAATAAAATTCAGAAGTCAAAAAGAAAAGGAAAAATAACCTCTTAGAATGAGAAGACACCCTCCTGTTCTCCTGTTTAACTGTTCATGTAGCAAAATGAGTCACTATATACGTTGGAAAACTTGGTGCTGATCTTAGTATGTGCTCTGTGCTCAGTGAGATCCATCATAAAAATCTCCTGCTTGGAGTCGTAAGGTTGCTGTGATTCAGGTATTATAAACTGTATAATGCAGTTATCTCTGTGAGAGCGCCTTCAAAATTTCATATGCTGAACGAAATTACTGCTGCACTTGCCCAGGCGCCGCTTTCGCAGATGGGGTGACAATGATCATTTATGTGCCTTATTGAATTCGCTGAAATATTTAGAAGGGGTTTTACCTATATTTTACATCTCCTTCTGTTATAACCTTTTTTGCGGTAAGTTTGATTTCTTTGTCAGTAACATACATAACCTAATCCATTTTCCTGGGAGCTCTTCTCCATTTTTAGTATCAAAACACTGTAGAGGTTCCTTTGTAAATGAACGATATGCATTTAAAATACCTTTGTAATAATAAATACCACATGAACATATGTATCAAGCAAAGGATTTCAATTTTGATGACACTTGCTTCTCAAGAACAGACATTCTGGAAGAAAAAAACGTTGCCAGCCCCAAATTGATTGACATTTGTTTACTTAACTCTCTCTTCTTGAAAGTCTGCACACCTATTTCAACCTTGAACAGTTTCCAACTGTGGTATACTGGAACATTTTTTCATTTATTAAGTTCAGTGTTGCCAACCCAAACAAAGAGTAATCAGTGATGATCCAAGCAGACCAAGCTGTCTAGCACCATACAATGTATCTGCATGCTAATTTTCAAATTCCCTCACATTTCCAGAGAACTAATGGGATCATTTTCATTCTGTTACAGCAACTCAACAGTTACTGAATCACCATCTGTGTTTTCGTTAACCTGAATCAGATATAAATTCTGTTATTGCAAGGTAGAGCAGCTTGTTTAATGATTCTTAATCTTTTCTTTAATTAAATCATGCAGCCAACCTGAAAAATCTATCTTAATGCAAATTAGGAGCTTTTTTGGCATTCGCTTACAGTAATGCACTAATAAGGTTAATTTATGAAGGTTCTCTTCCAGTCTGTACAGATGATATTTGTTCGCTGCATATTTTTAGCATATTGTCCCTTTTTGTAATATTAAAAAAAATAATAATAAAAAAATGGTTATTTTCACTCGCACAAAAGAGGGAGGTGGTGATCTGCTTATTGTTTATTAGGAAGTCAGAGTACAGAAAATTAAAATCAGTCTCTGCCTCCTGCAAGTATCAGGCTATGCGGATGCAAAGGCACAATTTGAGGGCCCATTGAGTTAAAGGGCCTTAGACGAGCACTCTCCTGCCTTTGGCTGCTGGAGAAAGTCAGCCCTCTGTTCAGATAATCATCTTGAAGATACCAGGGGAGGCAGAGAGTTTCTCTGTAACTTTTTTTTTTCCCTCGTAGGTGTGAATTAATAGTTTAAAGAATAAATAATTCTTGTGAAATAAGCCTGAATATATTTCTCAGTTGCACAATTGCTTAAGCTCTGGGCTCTGATGATCTCAGTCAAGAAAATCTCTGTCTGTGAGCATTCCTCCCAACTACAAAATGAGTTGAAATCTGTTCAAGTTGCTGAGTAAAGAGTAAACTTTTTTTTTTTTTTTAATGTCATTTTTCAACACCCACAAGTAAATGGGGATAGAGACTGTGAATTTTGACACACGGTCTTTGCTATTTAATTAAAATCACAGAGGCTGGCTGGAAAGTTTTCAGCAAAGTGATTTTTGCATCAGGAGACTACAGATTCCTGAAATCAGAAGTTCTTTTCATAGAAATTCCCCTGTTCAGACCAGGGATGAATTTTTTTTTCCCCAGTTCTAGGAAAGGACTCTTCGTCTTAGCTCGAAACTGTGGAAGATCATTCCTCTTTTGCAAGAGGATTGCCCAACCGCGGGGCAGCGAGGGCAGGCTCGTGGGAAGGGGGAGACCTTCCTTACTCCTCTCTCGGTGGCAGCTGTGCCTTGTCCTACATCTTTCTCTTCCCTTTCCATCTTTCCAGTTGGACTACCTCCATGGCTGACTCTATTTGCACAGCCCAAGACCAAAGCTTTTGCCCAAGGATGAGGGAACTTACCGGAGCTGTGAATCTCTGTGTTTAATTAAAACAAATAGCAGGATGGAACGGCTTTGGGATGGATGAGCGAGACAAACCTTCATTTGTGTTCCCTGTAGCTGGGGACTGGAAACAATATCTCACGCTATTCGTGCAATGATTCCTGGCTTGTTAAGTATTCTGGAGTGGGTGTTTTTCTCTGGCTTTAGGAATTTTGCTTTGCCCACTTTCATGTGGGTTTTTACAACCATGGAAATGGGAATGTGGGAGTTTTCCATCTTCCTTTCCCCCCTTTCAGTTTGGAAAACTGTTTTCCAGCCATTGGTAGTCCTTCCCATGTAGTATTAATAGAGCAAGAGTGGAAAATGATTGTTTTCCTTCCCATTTAGTTGTACCTGTGTGTTCTGAAGTATATTACATGCTTCATTTCATGCTTCACCCCTTTTAAAATATGCAGATAAATATGTATCAGCACAACTCTATTTTAATGCAAAACCATGGTCTTGCACACTGTCTGCTCTAAAAGTTACCAATATCAAAGGGGGGGGGGGGGGGGGGGGGGGAGGTGGAAGAAAACAAACAAAAAAAGCTTCAAAACAACAAAAACCTAAAAGAATATTACCAATACCAAATTTTGGACTCTTGTCTGGGGGAAAAACTATATGGACAGAACACTTTTTCTCCCCCCTTTAGCAACACCAAAACCTGGCACACTCCTTGGTTCCTTTTAGCAGTGAGAGAAAATGAATATTTGACAATTTCATCCTTAAAAACAATATTGAGGCAACCTTCAGTGTCTTTTTCTTGTCTGTTTTCTCTTTGGTTTCAATGTTTTACCTGTATTTCATAGAATGGTGGCCAGTCACTAGGGGAGAGGGCAATACTCATCAGTGCCAGTTTTTTCCTTACATTATATTACAGTATTTTCTCAGGTATTTTTTCAGGAGCACTGTGCTCAAGCAACAGGAATTATCAAACTACCTCCTCATGCAGGTACTCCATAAAGAACCCCAAGAACTGGAAACTGAGCTTCTGAATCATAAAGACTTTCCCTGTTACGGCCACCATGAAGAAAGTAGGGATGAAGACGGTACTATCCAATGGAGACTTGTCCACCCCACAGGAGGAAAGGGAAAGAACATGATCACATTTGACACTGAAAATCTTGCTGGTTTAATTACCACCTCACTAAGCAGAGAAATTAAGGCAGGGAGGGCATTCTCGTGATGACAACCCTTACCCAGTAGCAAGCTTTGCATTTTCCCAAGGCTGAAGACAATTTAGCCCTGACAAATCCAATCAGTGATATGCAGGCATAACCTCCAGAGATAAGCTCCATTTTTTTTTTAGGATACACAGGGCAAAAGACGGACTGCAGTAGGTCACCATTAAAATATTTACAACATAGCTCAGCCAGTGCTGAAATGGCACAGTTGGCCCGAAGCCGCATCGAGGTCTCCTGGCATTTGTGTGTTTCCCTAGTGGCTGCGTGCAGTAAAGTGTTAAGTTCTCCTGAGCATTTTATGTATTTAAGGCAGTAACTTTAAAATAAAGAATTGCAACCTTAGAGCAAAGCTGCTATTTTGAGAATTTTAAACCATTATTGACTCCTGTCAGATCAGTTTCTAGACTTATTGACTCAAGAAGTAAATATAGACTGAGAGAAAGCGAGGTCAAGTCAATATTTATCTTGCAGATCAATACATTTTGATACTAACCAAAAATTAAGCTCAATAAATGCATATATTATATGCAACAAGGTTAGGAGAGATCCATTCAGAAAATTTGTCAATTTGAAATTTCCCCATGGAATCCAACCTTTCGGATTCAATTTCAATTAGAAGGACTGTCCCTTTAAGGATGCTTAAGTGACAGTGATGACAATCCCCCGTCACCCAGTTGGGGTTTTCATACGACAACTGAGTAACACCAAAAGAAAACCAGAAGAAAAATGAAGTAAGAAGGTGTTCACGGGAGCTTGGTTATGGTGTTGGGAAGAGGTAGGTCAGTTATGGTGGTCGCATGGGGACTAGAGCAAATACGTGGTGTGATATGTACAATGCACTATTGTAATGCAAATATGAAGAAAAGATGGAAGAACGTGGAGGTGGACTTGCAGGACGGTATGCTACCACCTTCTAAAAAGAGGCCACAGGAGTTTTTGCATTGCAGCAATGGAATGCAGCCGTGGTGCACATTTTCAGGCCTTGGTTCTCAAATGCCATAGCAGGTTTGCAGTTCTTCACAATGCAGCCTGGCAGCACATGGCATCGGCATTCCTGTAGCTGGAGAATGCTCTTTGCAGCTTCCACGTGTCACCACTAGACAGCTTGTTTGGTGTGTCTGTCCTATCAAAACTGCCGTTCTACCCATGACTTGGCTATCAAGAGCTGCTGAATGATCTTCTGGTGTTTGGTGGCCCCATGGCTGGGCTGGCCAGTGCTGAGTGCATTGTCTGGCTCTGTTAGGGTGTTACAGCTCAGCTTTGTGTGCCCAGGCTAGTTCTGAAGGTGTAGTGTCAGGGCAGAGCACAAGGGAGGGCAGAGAAGAGGTTCATCTCCGTAAGAGACACAGGAGGGTGGACACATCCAGTGCTGCATGGTACGGGTGATGGTACAAGCACTTGTTTCTCCTTTGTCCCCCTTGTCCCTGGACAAGGGCCACAGCTGCCCCACATCGGGATAAGCAGCATGGCAGAGAGGTGTGTCCTCTGCTCCACACTGACCCACTCACCTGTCCCCACTCCATCCTTCTGCTGCTTTTCCTCTTTGGAGGATGTTTTCCTGAGCATCTTTTAAGCTATCAATCTATCCTTTGGGGAAGACACATGCTGTAATGAAATAATTTCAAATGTGTGTCAGGATATATGTGAAACATTTTCAGGATATTTTTTTTCTGTTTTTTTTTCCCCCCTCCTTATTGGTGGTTTGGTGTGGGTTTTTTTTCCTTTCCTTGTTTTTTTTTTTTTTTTTTTAATTGTTTTGTTTTGTTTTAATATTATCTTTTTCTTCTTCTTCTTCTTTTTTTTACCTTCCTTTTTTCCCCCTTCATTTTCTTCAGTCCCCACCTCCCCTCCCCAGCTCCTGAGATCAGCCCTGGATGCATTTGCACCCCAGATAACGGTGGTGACCTTACATTTACATAGCGCCTTTCACCCCAAAGGATCTTCGAACGCTTTGCAAATTTAGCACAAGCTGCTTCCACGCTTGGAAATCGCTTCACCTACTGCTGGAGCCCAGCCAGCTCCTGCCGAGAGGAGCACAGCACCTGATTAACAGCACTCACAACACTACACAACGACTCAGGGCAGGGAGCGGAGAATACCTTCTCCAAATGAAGCTCCAGGAAGAGTTTAGGCAGGATGAATGTAATTACCCGAACTGGAATTTGTCCAGAGCACTGCAGGTATGGTGGATGCTCTCCCTGGAAAAGCTGGGAGAGCGTGATCAGAAGGAAAGGGCATAAAAATGATTGAATGTTTCTTGCCTTTTCAGAAAACGCTGTTCTTATCTTGTGGCCCATCTGGAAAAAATACATCGGTAAAAAGAAAACCAACGTGGCTATGCAAAAGCCGTCCTTACAGATAATTTTGAAGTGAATGAAGCTGATAAAATAATATACTAATTGGTAAAATAAGATTTCATTTGAAATTAAGTGGAGAACCTCACCAAATTTAGCTCTACAAATGTAGCAAAGTATATTTCTCATCCAGCATAAAAAGGTGCCATTTGTTTGATATCAGTTTGATGAATTATTAATTTTATCACAGCTAAGATGACAGCTAATGTTAGAACATTGAATTATTAATTTTCAAATGTGGCAATAAAAAAGCAGAACAAACACAAATTGAGACACATTTTAGGTATGGGATGACTTGCTTACATAATCTGTTTGAGAAAACAGAACAGCAGAGACAGAGATTTGAATATCACCAGGCAAGTGCTTTTACCTCCCAACCATCAGGTAGGGTTTTTAGCTTACTTTAGAAATAGCATTTCATGACTACTCTACCCACCTATGCTTATTGGATATCGTACATCTCTGTGTGTCAGTCAAAACAGGGTTTCTATGTAATTTTCTTGGCTGTGGATATAGGTTTTGGGGTACTCAGACCAAGGAATAAGAAGGAAGTACACGTAACCTAGGTAGATCAGTCATCTCTTGGTTTTTTGTTTTGTTTTGTTTTTTTTTTTAGGACGAGTGTTCTGAAAAACACAAGCTTTTTGCAGGGAATAGTATTTAGTTTAGTGTTTTGCTCCTCTTCTTTCCTGCTGTTTTTTTCACCACTGCTTGTCATGTGGCACAGGGTAAATAAGCACTCCAGGGCTTGTTTCCTTTAAAACCGTTTCTCTGAGGTTTCAGCCTTAAGAGCCAGCACAGGATTTATCTGGCTCTACTACTGCCCTATGGGCTAATACCGATTTTGCTGTCAAATGTCCCCTTTACAAATATTCTTCCTTCCCAACTCTTGAAATGAAGATGGGAGCTTTGAAGCCTTTATTATTCCATGGCAAAACAGCCAAGAAAACATTTCCAAATGTAATTTTGGTGCTTTTTGCTCTTTTTTTTTGTTTGTTTGGTTGGGTTTTTGTTGGTTTTTTTTTTTAGAAGCTGACACTAGCTCAGTGCTGTCCCTGAATGTGAACAAGGGTCTGAAAACGTGCACAACTTGCATGCATCAGAGATGATGACCAGTATAGGTGGATTTTTGAGGGCTATACTCCCATGCAAAAGAAAAGAAACAGCTGTCTGTCCCCAAGCCTCATTGGGAATTAATCTAGCTCAAAGACGGATTAACTTCTATTTAAAAAAAAAAAAAAAAAAAGGCCACAAACCTGTACTCCATTGCCACATATGGTGATTATTTAGACTACATATATTAGGCAGGGCTAGCTTGTTGGGTACTAGAGACTCATTTAAATCACTTATTTTTATCCTGCTGACAAAATGGGGTGGGGGAGAAAAAGCATCTGTCACCCATCTGAGTTTGGAGTGGCGAGACCGTGTTACACTGAGAAATGCAGGAGGGTGCAGGAACGTCACTAATGAGTTACACCGTTGTGCTGAGCCGCTGGTGGAGCACAGTGCATGAGGCACTGCAAGGCAGCAAGGCAGAGCCGGGGGGGTCGGGAGGGGTCTGGACAAGACCCTACGGTGAGGCATGGGCACACCTGGCTGCCTAGAAAACAGATGAAAGATGGGCTGAGATCGGGAAGGACGGGATGCCGCTGCACGCTGAAGGAAACGTCTTTGTCTTCTGATGTCTTTGTTGATGCCAGTTTGATTATTGCTGTCCTTCAAGTTAAGCAACTGGTTACACTGGGAGGTGAGGGCTCAGAGCTAGAATACAGGTATTCTTTAAAATATAACTTGCATGTGAGGGCCAAAATGTGTAAAATAAAACTTATTCCCACTGAGTGAACCTGTTTTGTGCTTGGATGAATATTGACTTACTGTGAGGTACTCTGAGAGCTACCACAGGGATGAGTATGTTGTAAATATTCAGATGCTTTGCAGGTACAGTTGTTACCTACAGTACAGTTGCAGTGTGAGTTAGAGTCTGCTACAGATGTGTGAATACTCACAGCAAAATCCAAACCATTGGGTGAAGCTTTGACAGCAAATACAGACTTGGATCAAGAGGACAAAGAAGTTCTTATTGATGCTTTCCCAAGGAACGGGGTGTATTCACCAACAGCCCTCCTGCAGGGAGGTGGTAGAGCTGCAGCTCCTTTCTGAGGTTCACCTTTCCATCTACCTCCACTTCATTCTGTTAATGATGAAAAAAAAAAAAAAAAAAAAAAAAAAAAGCATTAGCTTTTCTTTCTTTTTTCTTTTCTTTTTTTTTTTTTTTCTTTTTATTTCAGTGGGACATTCAGTGGTCATGCATCTGCCTTGGGAAGAGAGGTGAGTCATGGCTGTGTTTTATTCACTCTTGGTTTACATGTTCATCCACCCTATTATTTCCACCTGCAAAATTGGTAGAGTTTGTAGTAAGTAAAAACCCCACAAAACCAAACCACAGTTGGTCATATCAGACTGGGTTTCAAGATCTGCCTGCCTCTGCTCAGCCAAAACCCAGGCACCTCCGCTTCGGGTTTGTGCATTCTGGTGGGCACCACATTACCCAAAATACCAATATCTGCTGTAGAGCAACTGTTTCCCTAATGGACTCCAAAATCTTTTTGAGGGTTCTTCTCTCCCGGACCTATCCAGACAGGAAGAGCTGAAAAGAAAAGTCAACCTACTCTCACCACCTTTTAAAGGTGATTCTTAGTATGTGGGTTTGAATTTCTCCGGTTTCACACATTGCTGGTTATGTTGCCTATTATAAAGGATTCAGTAAGACACACTTTCTCCCAGTGGTATTTTATTTTGACACATCTCAAATGAAAGTATAGCTCATTATTTTATACAGAATTCAAATATGTTGTCACCTGGTTTTCATGCATAAAAATATGATTCTTTTTTGCTGAAGGTATACAAAAAAGCAGAGCGAGTCTGTAATAAACCTATTTAGTAATTTATTTATGTATTTTTGGTCATCCAAAAATGGGGCAAATATCAGGCTTTGTCTTCTTTTAAAATGTCTTTGTGTTCAGAATGCAAGTGCTCTTTTGTCTGGTCCTGTTGTATTCTTTATCTTCATGCTTTGGCTCTCAAGAGGCATATTTAAATTGTCATAAATGTAGTAAAACTTTTCAGGAAAAAACACTAAGAGACTTTGTTTATTTGAGCTTTACAAAATATTATTTATCATACCCTGTGAAATATCATGCATCACCCCTCTAGGGACAGGGTAGCCTTTTAAAATCAGTCATATGCTGAAATCTTGTACAGGATGCACATTATGAGCTTGATTAAAAGAGAACTGGTGTTAAGACTGTTTCTGGTGAAGTTTCTGTAGGCACAGCAGCAATTAATGTGGGGCCAGATAAGCAAATCTGTTGTGAACATTTTCACTGCTTCACTTTATGTAATAAATATACACAAAGTATGAAATTTTGGCCCAGGTGGGTGTGCCAGTCTTTTGAGTTTACCTGATCCAGGAGGTGTTTTAAATTATGGAAACCACGAGAGATGAGTACTTCTCAAAGTGTCTCTGGCACACTGAAAGGATTTTTTCAAAATAATATATTTCTTAAAAGGTTTCAACGGTATCCAATCCACATCTGAAAAAGGAGTCTATTTAAGCTTTTGATTAACCAGAACCACCATTGGAGAGGTGGCCCCTGATCTGCACACTTAAATTTCACTCTTGGAACAGGCTGCAGAGGCTGGATTTAAAGTTTGAATTTTGTTTCATTTGCAGTGGAACGGAAGAGCTGGCAAGCTTAGACACTACCAGTGCTTTGTGGAAGCTGACATATGAATTTGTTCTACAAATGTGCCAGGGACACACTGATCCAACAGTTAGATCACTTCCAGAAGACATGGAGTTAGATCTCTGAGCTTCCTTCCAATTCTTGCTTATTACTACCCATTAAAAGAAAACTTCAGCATAAAGCAGACCAGGTAATGAATCCCAAGAAGAGCTCCCATCTTCAAATGTATTAAAATAAGTAAACACATAAGCTAAAATATCCCAGTCCTTCAAAGAAGGTCATTCTCTTCTCATCAGCTTTGGGGACCTGAGGTTGTAGATAGCTTTTGGGTTTGTGTGCTTGACTAAGGTGGGACAGAAGTAACTGACATGAGCTTTGGTTGCATGGAAGCAGAGAAGGAGTGTCCATGGGAAGGATGGAAGGGACAACGGGAGGAAGGAGTGAAGTGACTGCATTAACTTCATCTGTAAATAGGTAAGGCCGAAAATCTCTTGAGTGTTGTGGTGGGCAACCCATGCAGATGTATTGCACAAAAGACCTTTTCAGTCCTTCTTGTCTTGTAATTTTTTTTAAAAAAAGGCTTAATCCTGATATATCATGCATGACATGCAGTTCCTTTGCTGCACTTCTGTTAAAGATGGCTGACTTTAAGGTCTGGTGTCCTATGTTATGTTTCTATTCCTGCATCTAACCTGTTGATAGCAGAACATGTTAGAAAAAAGAGGTTCCAAGGAAAAAACCCATAATAAAGTCCATATATCAATAATAATATAGCAGTATTACTACAAATAAATTTTCCTGCAGTGCCATTCTTTTACTGTCCTGTGAAGAACTGAATGAAAAAGTATCCTTTAGACACAAGGGGATAACACTATCATACTTGTTCATCATCTCCTTCCTTTTCCCGGCAACTCTTCTCCAGCCCAGTCCCTTTTGTACTTGCCCCTCCCTTCTTTATGATCCACAGGACACTGCAAATTGTCATATTGTTCTTATTACTGATTGTTCTATGGCAAAATACAGTTTTCATCAAATCCTGTAGTGTTCCTCAAACCTACAATCATACTTGCTTTGCCTTCTATACCTTCTTCCTTCTGTCATGACAGGTCCAGCTTGCACTTGATACAGCCAGTTTATTCAGTCCTTGCTGCTGGAGAAAAGATTTGAATTTATTGACTTGTAGTCCCTTGGTGTTTTGTAGCAAGCTGTATTTTCTTCTGGTTCCCAGTTACTCCCGATGCTGTTGACATTCTGCTTTACATTGTCCCCCCCCCAAACTGGAAAGCCACCTCTTCATGAATGACCTATAGTTTCAGTATCGCTGTAACTAAAGAACAAATTTCCTGCCCCTTAAGTAGCACTTGTGGAGCAGGTTGCTCTGAACTTTCAGTTTCACTGTGAGGACAAATCCATGGCAGGTTGTGAATAACACCAGTACCTACTGTTAGGCATTCTCTTGTACTATATGTATGGTTTGGATGAATAAACAACATCTAAACTTATGTGGGTTTACTTCACCACGGTAAAATGGGTGTAAAGTTCTTGGGCTGCTGAAAGCAGCAGAACCCTGGGACGCCAACAGGGGCTGATGCCATCATAGCACCTACTGCATCCTTAACCTAAAGCTCCAGTGATCTTGGCCCGTTGCAACACTGGGATCCTGTAGAGTCCTTCTTGGCCCTTTTGGGGTCATGTTTGCAGGATGGGATGCTGGCCTTGTGCAGAAATTGCTGAGTAAAGGAGCCAGGCTCTGCTGAGTATCATCTGAGTGGGTTTTCTCCCATCTATGCTTTTTTCCCATTGCCTTCAAGTAGGCATGGACAAGGAAAGGCTGGAAGCTGGACCACTGTTGGGAGCTGTATGAGCTCAGGGGTCAAGATAACCATCTCCTAACCAACTCCTTACCAGCCTGTCTCTCCAAGGACAACAAAAAAGCAATAGAAGTGTCAGAAAGAATAAACAAATTTTCCTTTCCTTCATATAAATTTGTTCTCTCTCTTTTTTCCCTCTTTAGTTTCTTTTGCAGTTGCAAATGTTTTGAGAATTCATCATCTTCCCAGGTTGATGGCAAGACCCTCATGACACAGCTGTGAGTCACGATTCCCAGCTGGGTGCCTCTGAAGAGAGACAAGAAGCTCGGATGTGCCCCTGATCTCCCACCAGCACGGGCCAGGAACATCTGTCTGCTCTTTCACTTTCTTCAGATGGTCCCGAAGAGGAGGGAGGCAGGCAAGTAGGAATATGAAAGGCAAAGGATCAACTGGCCGTGTTATATTAGCCAACTTAAATAATTCCTCTTGGCTGTGGAAACAGTCTTCCCATGCAAGGCTGCTTTTTTTTTTTTCTCTTCCCCCCCCCCCCCGTTTCTTTTTCCTCCCCCCCCCCCCAAACAGGAACAGTTTATTTCCACTTTTGGGCAGGTTTCTTGGCCCTTGGCCATCTCTTCCCATTGACTCTCGTGCACCACTTCCCGGCGCCCCCAACTGACCTTACAAAATGCCTCAGGGACCCAACTTTTCTGAATAGAAAAATCAAAATATGCAAATCATGCTCAGATTATTACATATATAATCATGAAAACATTTTCCCTGCGCTGTTGCCGGTGCCCAGCTTCCTGCCTTACTGCTCTGAGTGCCTCAGCGCTGTCTATAGCTGTTGAACTGAAGCACCCGCGGATGGCTCTGAAGCAGGAAGAGAGTTCAATCTGCAGGCTGGTTTTCCAGACACTTTCTTTCTCATTCTCCACAAGATAGTTGATATTCCTCCGGATTTCACTGTTATTATTTGGGTGTCTCTGCTTCAGAGCGAAGGGTAGATGAATGCCTCGTTCAGCCTCTTCAGTCCACTCTAGTTCTATTTTAGTCTGAGAAGCCTGTGCTAGATGGGAGCAATCCATGCCAATAACTCAATCTTTCTGTAAAGTTAGGCATCTCAGGCTGAAAAATAAGTAAAAGGTAAAGCTGCACAATGCAGTGCAGGGAGCCGAGTCCTGCAGTCAGGTCTAGGTGGTGAAAAGTAAACATCCTGATGGGCACTTGCCTTCAAAGGAGGAGCAGTGAGGTTTACTTGGGCATATTATAACTGGAAGGATGCATGATGAGTCAGGAAATCCTACCCACCTTAGCTGTTAAACAGGCGTTTGAAGTCTGGAGCCTGAACTCTCTGTAGCCAGTGAGGAAAAGTATAGGATCCTGATGATGGATGTGGAGGAACACATATCTTAAGACACCTATTTTTATTCTGATGTAAACCTCTTTTTTATGTCTTTATTTTTAATGCTCTATGCAGGATTTTGCGGCATATATAATTAGCCCAAACCTGAACTCTACCATTAAAACCAAAGCAATATTTTCTATAAAGAATTCATTTTAAATCTATAAGGAAAAAACCTTAACTTTTGCAACTCACTCGGTTTTGCACATTTTTTTAATGTAGTTTTGACAAAATGATCGATTTGAGCAGCATGTCTTCTGTCTAAGCCCATGGAGAAGCACCGCTGCTCCAGCGCGGCGTGAGGCGTGAGCGTGCTGTCGGCTGCGGAGCAAGGCGAGAGGATGTGTCATCTACAATATCCGAACAATGAGCAGAGCACCTCTCTGCAAAGTCGATTACCCTTTCAGAGCACCCATCGTACAGGCTCAGGAGCCAGATGTTGGCATTGTGATAGTAATCTGAACGGAAGGCTGATTTTATTTTTTTTTTTAATGTTGGCTTTCTGAGGATTAAGTAGGATATTTTCCATGTAGTTGAAAGAAGAGAGCTACATCCCCAAAGTCTAAATGTTCTTGTTTCTTGTTTGGTTCAAACTCAATCATTTCTCTGGGGATGATGCACGAAATGGAAAGCCCACTGTGAACCTCGGAACATTTGATTTCAGGTAACGTACCACTCCAGCTGGTCTTTCAAAACATATACATGCACCTTTTCAGCTGCCTCAGTCACGAAGCCTGTGTCTATTTATATATATATATATATATATATATATATATATATATATACATACTAGTAACTAAATAATCAAGTTTGATAAGCAAAATTGAGGTGACTGGTTTAGAAAATGCTGCATAGGTTGTTTTTTTAATCTCCTATATCACACATTTAAGTCTGGTTCTGGTCTCTAATGACCAAAACTCCTGCTGACTCCTTGATGGTCTACACAGATTGAACCGCGACTCAGCTTCGCTCCAAGCTGGTATGTGTCCTCATCCCCAGTGCCAAAACAAACCCTTCCCCTCTGTGTTTTCCTGTTAACAATACTGGTACAAAGGCCAAGGACTGTCAACCTTTCTCTTAACCCTCAAACCCTCTGCTCCAGTGGGGAGAAGGAAAATGATTGAGGAAACTTTTGCTATTGTTCAGTTCAGTCATATGGGAAAATGGACTACCAAGCCGGCCGCCCTAATGCTCTGTGTAACTATGGGCAGAAAGGGAAGGCAGAAAGAACTTCTAGAAATTATTATTATCAGTATGGAATACCTTGATAATATTCATGTTTTACTCAAACTAATGTTTTATAATGGTATCAGCCGCTGCACTTACCCAGCAACGTTTCTTATTTATCTGGATGGACATGCTAATTTACTTTTATCATACTACTTGAGAAATAATTGTCTTACCTCTCTTAGGACATGCTACAGGGTTTATTCTCCCCTTGCTATCTAGTTATAAATCCTCATGCATTGAGAGCAGAATAGACTTTATATACCTAGCAATTTCCTATGATTTCTAAGCTATTATCCCCAAATCCTAATTAACCATTATTAAAAATAATGTGGCCTTTCTAGTGTGTGAGATATAGCAACATGATAAGATACGATGTGAAAATCCCAAATATCATATAACGTAATTTTCCTGCTTTACTTTTTTATTAGAGATTTCTAACATAATACTGCATTTTCATTCAAAGTGACAGGTTTCAGTAGTATATTTTTTGCAAACTGCCAAAACAGAGTCATTGGATTTAGTTTTCTAATAATCAAACAACCGTATAACATGCCTGTACATGTCAGAAACCGAAGAAAGCAAATTTATACGCAACAACGTGTATTTTGTGGATAGCGATAACCCACCCAAATCTAATTTAATCAAATATTTAAAGAGGTAATAATTAATTTTTAAAGAATTGAAGTGAACCGTAACTAGGAAGAAATGTTATTGTTTATTTTTAATGCCAGAACAGTATTCCTGATGCATTTTTAATATTTCATTAAAGCAGTAACCTTCATACTATATTTTTTCAAGTTTTTATATCTCACTATTACTTTTTTTCTGAACAAAGGTGAAATATTGTAGGCAAATGTAAAGGTTGAACTGATACATTCTTTCAGAATCTTTTGTCCTAACTAATTAAATACAACCAGAAGTATTTTTAAACAAGCTAAGGCACAGCACGTGGTTGGGAGCTAGGGAAGTGCTGCTTCTTTCAGCCTGTGAATGTCTCCTCCCACTCTACTTCTTCCTATCCTCCCTTTTGAGTTATTATTCACCATTCTTACTCTTTAGGAGAGGTATTTGCAAGAAAGGTTTTTAAGCCCACCTCTCCCTGCGCCTTTCAAACCTAGGAACTGCTCTGTCTTGGTCTTTTGGTTTTTTGATGAAGTGTCTCTCACATTTTGAGCCTTTTATACTCAAAACCGTGGAAGCCTGTTTATTGCACTCTGGCTCCAGCCCTAGTTAAAGGTGTGAAGTACCAAAGTGGAAGGGGGCACATGCACATTAACACTGCTGTGGAAAACATAGCTTGACAGATGGATGCATGTTTAATGGATGTTTGAAGAAAGGTGTTTGCAATAAAAATCTTGAGTATGGCATCAGAGGAAGACCACACACAATTTTCCAACTTTATTTCTGTAATTTATAAGGGTCAAGCTTGTTATAGTCCCTATGCTTTTTACTGTCACGTACTTTTCTCTGTTACTCTCAACAGTTTTGATAGGAACATGAACTATCAGGGTTCAAATGCCATATGTAAATAGTTATATATCAATACAGACATAGACACGTTAACATTCAGTATTTTATAGTAATATTTCATATATTAATATTTTTATGTTTATTTTAAAGACTGACTATTGCCAAGAGTCTACTCTGGAGCATGAAGTTCTGAGAACCTGCAGCATAAATTGTCAGTTCCGTCAGTGAATAGATTCCAAAATGGTTCAGGGATAAGTTGAGTTTCTCAGTTTTCAGTTACCTGGTTTTGATCTTTGGGGGATAAAAGAGATGCTCTTAACATCACCCAGCTGGGAGAACTGGGAATTTGATGTTCAGGACTTCCTTTCTTTGTGAAAATCTGCCTCTGAACAACTCTAAGAGCTGAAGTGTTTAAATTTTGGTCGAGAATATGCAGCCAGGATTAGGCATAGTGTAGTTCAACGGAACTAGTCATCTGGGATTTCCTTCACACTCTGCTGGTTAGAAACTTGGTTGCAAAAATTCTTTTTTTCTCTTTTTTCCCCCTCAAAGTATTATTGTAAAACAGTGGGTGCCTGAAGATTTTTCTTTCCTATTTCCAGACCTCTCCCAGCCTAGTGAGCAAGAAACTAGACTGGGGTCATGGCAGGAAAGAGGCACTTCGGACAAGAAGATCTCTACTTATTTGATACAAAGTTGATGGAGCCCTTCACTGTTCCCTGGACAGATAATAGGACTTTCCAGGAAGAGCACTATATAGTCTATATTTTTGCTCTTTTCCCAAATTCCTTGTGGCTCAGTTACCTCCTGCCTACATGGGGAAATTTTGCACCACCTGCCTTAGCTGAATTGTTTTTTTCTTTATGTATGGAATTTTGTTTCCTGAGTTCATAATTGCTATTTCTATTTGTTTCTTTCATTTTCAGATATCTGGTCCAGGAATCCTTCCACCTGAGATTATAAAGAAAAAAGCACATGAATAGCAACTACATACAGTTTGCAACTTGTGGATTCAAATTTGTTGTTTACATAAATTTGCAAATATGAAAGGATATGTGAGAAGGCTTTGCAGGCAGAGAAGGCACCAATATTGCCAGGTAATTTAGATGCTATAACTCGTTTGCTCAGCTTTGTAGAGACCTCCTTAGAAGTGTTTCTTGTGCTATGACAATAGTTTGTTTATAGATTCCTAAAATGTCCTGACTTGGTGAAAAAGAGGGCAAATTCTTCCTTCCCAAATAACATTTGGCTTTGAAAGGAGCATTTGAAGCCACAAAACTGGAATATGAACATTCACACCCACTGTAGAAATGGTTCAAAAATCCTGTCTTCTCCCTCAGGCCCAGCTCCAGCAAGCACTTACACACATGCTTAACTTTATGCACACGAGTAATCCCATTGATTTAATGGGATTATTCCCATATGTGTAGTTATACACACATAAGTGTTTGCAGGATTGGGGTCTATTTCTCTTGCAATGATTTGAAACCTATGGAAGAAAATACTGTATGCAAGTTAGATATTATTTAATGGCCACACATTAAGCCTGAATATTTCTGCTAAAATCAATGGGGCTGTGCCAGTTTGTACTGGCTGAGAAACTGTCCTCTTCTATGTGTAGTGTACATGCTCTGGATGCAACGCATTTGTGGCTATCACAGCTTAGAAAGGGGTATAGAGGTTTCATGTATAGAGGTTTCTGTATTCTAAATCTTGTTCTATAACTTGTATTTCATTTAGAAAACATTCAGCTGTGTACAAGATATGATCCTCAACAATGTAATGAGTTGTAGCTATTTCAGCTATGTAGAAAAGTTTTACCTTTTAAACACCTAAGACTAGAAATGTACATATACACCCAGATTTTAAGAAGAAAAGTATCTCCAAGCATCAGAAAATTACATATAAGTATGGATGCTTGCATGCACGCAATCTTGCATGCGCCGGATGAGCAGTACAAAAGACCCTAACCAGCTCCAGTAAAAATAACTGAACTTAAAGTTGCCTCTGACTTGTATAGTTTACTTCTAATTTGAAATTCTGCAGCCACGATATTTTTTAAAAATTTAAATCAAGTAACCATCTGCCATAAATGATAGAAATGGAATATAAATAAAATAGTACTTGTAGTATTCCGATGGAAGTCACATGCCAAACGTACCCCTGGTCTAGGCAGCAGGAACAATCTCAGATGTCAGGAAATAAAAAGCAGAGAAAAGTGTTGGTTTGGCCATGTCATGCTTTGCTGTGTGTGGTGTATCTTGCTGGCTGTCCTGAATAACAGCATTATTAAGCAATTTGGGCTGAAGCATCATTACGCCCCATGAAGAATTTAAGGAAGATCTTGACTTGAGTGTGTTGCGAGAGGAGTCATGCTGTGCCATTTGGTATTAAAATATAATCAGTCTTATGCCACTGGCACATTTGAACACCTAGTGGGACACGCCGGGCATCAGTGTTCAACGTTTTATATAAGGCAACAGCTGCTTTGGTCAGGCAGTTAATTAAACGTGTTAATTTTCCTTACAACCAACAGTAGTGACAATGGATCAGAGTGGGATTTTATGACATTTCAGGGTTCCCTTATGTGATCACAACGATGGATTGCACCCACATCATGCATCTTTCACATCCCTTCACTGAATGGCACTACCTTTCCCCACTGGAAACTGCTTCAGCCTTTGACTCTACAAATAGTGCAATGGTGATGCTTGAGTACCACTTACTGAATATTACCAGTTGTCCCAACTCCAGCCTTGAAAAGCTGTTTGAGCTTATTCCCACACTGATGTTGGTTTAGACAAAGATGCAGCAATTCATTTACAATGCAAAAGTGTGTTGTTGGTTTTTTTTCTCTCTCTCTCCTATCTTACATTCCTTATTAGAAATGTTTAATGAGCAGATATGTAGAGTGGAAATAAAACAATACGATATTTTTTAATAGATAGCGTGTTCTTCAGAGAAGAACTACAGAAAATTATTCCCTTGTTTTTGATAGTTTGGCTTGTACAACATTGCAAGATGACAAATTCAACCTTTTCTGTACATTGTTACTTATATAACATGATAATAACTCAAATGCATCCAGTAGGAGAAGGTAAATGGGGACGATTCATGAAAAGGACTAGAAGAATATATTTAGAAGTAATGGACTGACAAATGTGCAGACTGCATAATATAAATGAACTGAACAAGTTTCCTCCCCACCAAATGGATAACACAGTGTGAAGAAATGTGCAAGAAATGTAAAATGCCAAGTTAGGCATGTAAGGACTGACCAAAAATGAGTCATACTCCCACGCTTTTGGCTCACAATTTGAAATGTTTGTTTTTAGTTGATTGGGTAGCCACTAAAAGTATATGGTAAGCTTTGTTTGAATTTGATCTGTCACTTTTTTTGATGGGTGACAATGATTTTATGACATATGTCACATTGTGTTACATCATTCAAAACACATTAAGTCATGCTCTATCCCATCATCTCTGAAGGCAATAATGCTATTCAACATGACGTGACATGACGAGATGTAACGCAATTCAACAGCTGAAAAAATAAGGGAAAGTTTTGGAGGTGTGACATGGATCCCAGAAATTACATTGTAATGAGTCTTGGGAAGATCCCAGGAGCTATGTGTTCAAAATGGGTCAGTTCACTGACCTATGTCTTCGTGAAGGTGGGCTCTGAGTTACCTGGAGTAGAGAGGCACTGAGTAGATACTATAATCACGATAGGAGCCTGTCATTAGGCTTGGTGATAGAAGTGAGTTCTTTAAGAAAAACTTGCTGGAAAGATGAGTCTTGTCCTTGAAATGTGACAGGATTTGAACTGTCTCTGACCTGAAAGGCTGTATGTCTGTAAATGTTTTAAAGCATTTAAAATTTCTGAAACCTCAGGGGATGTTCTAAGCATCAACATTACTAGAAGCCAGGATTCAGCTGAATGTGGTCTTCTAACACACTTAAAATAAAGATGGCTGCAATCTTTATGAGCTCTGCTCTTGTTTCCTATCAATTATCTCCTTTCCTGTGCTTTGACTATCAGCAGTACAGGTTTTGTGTTGTACATGGTGTCACAATGTTATTTATTATTATCGATTGCAGTAAAGCTATGCCTATTTGCACATGCAAAGGACCTTCAGGTAGACCAACGAGAGATCTCCATTTAAATGCAACAACGAAGCACAAAATGTGAAGTCCCCTCATCAGCTGAAGGTTTCACAGGAAGATCCCAAATTCCTTAGCCACCAGGACTGGACCATAAACGTTTTTCAGGTAGGCAAAACTTCTTTAGTCATGTGCATAACCAAGTATCTTATGCTTGCTAATGTCATGCACTTCCATAGCTACACGGCCAATCAAGGTCTCATTAAGCATTAGGTTTCTTACATCATTTTGCCAGTGGAGCCCATGAACACAGTTTATCTCAGGGCTCTAGATGTTGTGAAATCAGAGACTACCAACACTGAAATCCTTCCTTACCTGTCTGACTGCTATTACTGACCCGAATTTAAGTCTCCCATTTCCTAAAATAGTTCCTAAGAATGTACTCAATGGCTCATTTCTCATTTCTGGAAGCTGAGACTTTTTTAATCCTTTAAAAGGTGTGTTGGAAATTATACCCCAGTGAATACGGCACACCTTCCATAGGAGAAGCTGTATCAGAGTACCCCTAGGCATAGGCTGGGGCGATTAAGGCTCTCCTGCATGTGTGAAGAGGGTAAGGAGGCCCATGGACTTCAGCCACCACCTTACAGATGTCTTTCTAACCACTGGCCATTGTAAAGGAGGCCACCAGGATGACAACCCTCCATTAGCAAGCCCTGATACAATGTCCAAAGGACTGCTTGTGGCTCTGAAGCTAAACAGATAGTTTTCTGAACTTATGCACCACCCTCTTTTCAGAATTTCCTATTACCAAGCTTCTTGTATATCCTCTCCTATTCTATAGGTCTGATTTTCCCTGTTAATTGTCTTGGAAGACATCCTTAGTGTCTGGAGTTCCCATTATGCACTAAGGCAGATGTGAACCGAGCTGGGTAACACCCAGCCCCCTCTCTTTGGTGACATTTTCCCATCAGCAAACCCCCTGCAGTTCTCTACCTTTTTCAAAATGTTGTTAAATAATTTACAGGGTGCATATCTTGAGATTCTTCCACCTTTCCTGCATATACCAAAGAGAAACTTGTGTAAATTCTCACTTTATTACCACACCTGTTAGAAATCACTGCTGCAACTTAGGTGTGAAAAAATGTGGCTGTGCTATACCTAGTAAGAAATACATACATACCAGTCTTGGTGTAAGTGCATCACCGCTGCTATAAAACAGACACAACTACTTTGGTGACATTCACTGTTACTGTACGTTGACAAGCTCCCATTTAATTTACTACATATGGTTCCATGTCTCCATAGCTACTCTCGTGAATTCATTATTCATTAAATAAGTGATGAATTTACTTAAATATTGCAGCCACATGGCCGACACAAATGCATTCTAATATTATTAACACGTTGCCAACTTGCAACTCTTCGAAGTCTGAGTAAATGTTTTGACAAGAAGAGGCAGCAAGAACAAATAAGTAGTAGCAGCCTAGATGAAGTTCAGCCATAGTTCTAACAGCTTTAAAGTCTTAACAGTGTTTTCACTGGGGCAGTACCAGATAAATTGCTCTTATGTGTGCATACAAGAGACTAAAATTCCTTTGAAAGTTTATAATTTCTCATGGGAAAACATAACATAAAAGTTACTTTTACTCATAGAAAAACAACACCATATTTTCCTGTCAACCTTTGCTGTTGGGAATTTCAAACTTTTTGCATTTTTTCCCTGTGATTCTTTGTCGGCCCAAGGGACAGGCGTTTACAACATAATTTACTTTCAGCATGTCTCTGTAAATCATTGTAATACTTTCTATGGCTAGTGAAAAAAAAAACCAACCCCCCAACTACCAGCACTCTCAAGCTGGACTGACAAACCACTTTTCCAAGACTTCAATAGTGAAGCAACCCCCCCTGATACAGGAGGGCAACACTGACGTGGAGAGGTAAACAAAACACATTTATTTTACAAGGGCTTTATATGAATGTTTGTATTTAGGGGTTGTAATATTTATTGGGAAATATTTATTGAACTGTATTTACTTGCAGTAAAATATATGGAATGTGTGGAGCATAAAACATGTCTTGGTGGCAGGCTTCTGGGTGCAAAGGGAAAAACACTGACATTTCATTTTTGGAGAAGGCAGTATTTTTTTTTTTCTTACTGGTCTGAAGGCCTGTTGTTGTCACTGTTGTTGTACAGGCTTAAAAGTGTTTCTCAGATTAGGTGCTTTAAGCATAGCCTGCCATAAAAAAGCTGGAAACCTGTAGAGCCTTTTAGCCTCACTTTTTGAGACTGCTGCTAATATCAAGGCTCATTCAGTTTTACATTAGAACTTGATGACTTGCACATTGGTTGAACCTTCACCTTTTACAACCTTAATGGGGATTTATTAGCTATTTCACAGTGTGTAAATTTGAATCTAGGTCAGATGAGGAAGAAAAATAGGGCAAATCTGGGCCTTAAGTATAACCTGCATATAATATATCAGGATAAAAAAAAAGGTGCAAAATTAAACAGATGATTAAAAGTGTCTAGAGCAGTCAGAGTTTGAAAAAAGAGCTTGATAAATTAGGGGTGTATGTAAGTTTTTTTTTTTTTTTGAGTTCAAACTCAGGTGACTGGTGAAAGTCTGGTTTCCACACAAGTTCAGCAGATTAAGGAGTTAAAATAGCTTGTTAACCTGTTTCTGCTAACTGCTCGCAGGAGGAAATGTAACACAGGTGTGTTTGATATTCACAAGATTAAAGCTTTTGTCTACCATCAAATGTTCACCACATTAAAGCCAATTTAATGAGGTATTGGAAGATAATGAATGTAAGCCTCTAATTCACTGCAGAAGAGACAGCCTGACCCTGCTTTGACCCCACTGCAGCCAGGTATCTAAACCAACATATTAGTCACACTTAGACCAAAAGACGTGTGTGTAATGAAATAGCCACTACCTGCTGCCATTCTCATCTGCTAAAAATGTATCTGGTTCAGGTGCCTCAACTTTTCTGCTCAGTACTTGGGAAGTCCGATGCCAGACATTCCGCACACGATGGTACCCATCCCATCCCATCCCATCCCATCCCATCCCATCCCATCCCATCCCATCCCATCCCATCCCATCCCATCCCATCCCAACTCTGCTGCCCGCAGGGAAAAAAACGCAGCTGCCATAAGAGGAAAGGATTTTTACAGCGTGTGTGTATTGGGAATGGGTAGGTGAAAAAATGGCTACGAATTAATGTTATTGCTCAGTTATCATTCATCCTGATAGCGATGCTCAGAAAGTCAATAGCAGGAGTGGATGAAGGTTGGAAAGGTCTTTCTGGTTCATGTAGTTTTTGTATGTACTGTTTGACGGATCCACCCTCCTGCTAAGCTAAGGTATGCTGCCTGTTTAGTTATTCTTAATAGAATAAGCTCCAAATAAAAATAAAATAAAGATCCTGAAAGGTTCTCCAAACCAGATTTATTTTGGCATGCATATGCAGGAAACTATGTACTGTAGCAAGTTTTAAATACTGTATTTGGACACTAATTCTCAACTGCCGTCATCAGTTTGCTGACAGCCATCTGCTTGGACCCTGCTCCTTCCTCCCGTTCAGCACCGTTAAAGTAAAATATTGACAGAAACAACTTCTGCAGCAAGAGTGGAAAAGTTAATAACATAACTGAAGTCACACAGGATTTTTCTCTAATGTTCTGGAGCTCTCCTACAATTTTGTTTTACTCATGCCTTAATTTAGAAGTGTCCCACCCAGCTTAAAAACAGGAGGTTGTGTAGCCAGCTATCTTTAGATGACACAGGTTACCGAGGAGAAATCTATAGCTATAAGTGCCTGCTCATGTGACTTCATACTAATGAGCAGGATACATGCTCCTGGAGAAGCTGACGCACAGGTTGGTGTGTTGTCAGTCAGAGCTGGGAAAAGAAGTCATCATGGTAAGGTTGTCACTGTGGCTGCCAAAAGCTGCAATGGCACATGCAGCAGATTGAGATAATTCAAATTTACCTGCAGAAACCTTTTGAGCAGTGATGTAGAGAGCCCATGCGACCCCTTACAACATGTTCATTGCATACGCCTAGCTCACTGCTCTCGGTGGTGCCTTGGCATTTCCAGAAAGACCCTGAGCCTCCTTGGACTGAGGAGGTTTTTGTACAGCATGTGGCTTGTGATGTTCCCGACCTCAGTGAGCCTGAGCTGCTCCAGTTCAGCACAGAGCAAGCCCTACCTTCAGCTTTTTGCATGAAATGTCATTAAAGCTCTCGCACAGGTCACAGGGCAATGCACAACAGAAGAATTTGCCACTAATTATTTCAAAAAGAAAAGTGAACTTGCGGTCATGTACACATACACACACATATCCAGATATACATTCATATAAATAATTTATTTATCATACCTATTTATAATACATGAATCTTTTATATTTTATGGTGATACCATTGCTGTTTGCAGATTTACATCTCTTATTAAATTCCACATGCAACAAAACACAATACTACGGAAATATATAGCCCTACAAACTGATTCAAGACTTCTAATCCAAGTGGTCTTACTGTCTGCAATATTCCTTTCTAAATTGTGCCATTACATCCCACAAATTGACTTGCTATGAAAGGTAATTTCTTTTTATTCTCTTACAGCTTTGTGGGAAAAAAGGAAGAAAGAATCTATCCCATAATGAACAACACAACAGTTTTCAGGCTGAACTAACATATATATGTGTCTCCCATTCTGCAGATACATAAACATCAAAACTGAAGTCAGCTCCATGAGAAGATGGGTATGTTTACTGTGTTGAAGTGATCAGCAGCAGATTTAGTGGAGAAAGTAAAGCCTTTGGGCACATGAAAAAGAATTTGAAAAGTCTAGTTTCCAAAATTCGACTAGTGATGTAGTGTTGCAGAAGCTAAAATATTTTTTTTTTTTGCATTTAGAGGCAATGCCTCACTGTTAAACCCTGCACTCGACAATAGGAACATGACATTTTTTTTAGAAATTTTTCAATATTTGACCTGCTTTTTTCTTCCCATAGAACGGTAATAAATGCATCTGTTCTGCTGCCCTGAGAGAGTGCATTGACTCCCACTTCTTGCCTGATGCACAGCCCTGCAGGTCAGTGTGCGAGCGAGGGCAGTGAGTGCCAAAAGCTCTCCACCCTGGGCAGGGCGGTCAGGGGCTTCTTCCCCGCTCCTCCTCGCTTCTGCTGCCTCCCTCACTTTGGGCTCACCCCCTCGCCCCAACCTTGGTTAACGTCCTCTGTGACAGTCCTCCAAGTGATTCAGCAAATCCATCTCTCTTCAAAGACCCTGTTGGCTCTGTTTGTCCCTGTGTCTCAGGCACTGAACGGCATAGCTAGGAGTCCCCACTCTGCACCACCTTAAGCACAAAAGCAATGGTTTTCTTCCTGTAAGCCCTTCTTAGACTGAAAGATATGGGTTCACTGAGAAAATAGAAGTTATTTTAGACAGCCTGCCTTGTGTGTGGTGAGGATGGCTTACCAGCCTTATCAGTTTGCCTTGCAGGTTTTCTTTTATGGTCAGTAGCTGAAGGTGCTGAGGCATCCTCAGAAAGCCACAGGCAGAAACCACATAAAGAGATTATAGAGGGGATTGGAAGAGGCAGGCTGAAGCGTTCCTGTTAATTTTCATGCACATGTTCTTCTGAAGGTACAGCCAGCAGGATCTCCTGCATAGGTCCATGAGTTTCTAGAAGGACCTTTAAAAGTTTCTGGGTACTTTCCACAAGCAAAAGCATCAGAAAACCCAAAACATGGAAAAATACCCAAAGAAAGAAAATCAGGCATGACAGAAAAGCCACACAAAGATATTGCAGTTGGTTTAGTCAATCCTTTTTCCTACTCTTCATCTATAGGGGCAGTTTTGCTGCTTCTTTGCACATCGGTGGAAGGCTGTAATTTTGTCTCAAGGCTTTCTCAATTAAAATCCCTGTTAAAAGTTGTAGCATTACAGTCCACATGTTAAAAAAGGCACTTTCTTCTCTAGCTGCTATTCTCACTAGCTTTGCCTGTTTCAGTGCTGTGCAGCTCCATGTGACTATGGAGCCAGAAGGTGATTTTTTTTTTTTTCAATGTCCAGTCTTTTCATACATTTAGACATTTTAGAAGTCACAGTGATTTCTGGGACACTGTGGAATGAAGGCAGCATTTGTTGGTTTGAACTAAACACTGTATTTTAACTTGCAAATAAATGTGTAAACAGGGCTCTAGTGATCAAAAAGTCATAGGGGTGATGAATGTTGCATTGCAAATTGTTTTGCTTTTGCAACATCTTTAATGCAAATGATGAACTATAAGGTTCCCTGATTCTTGACATAAAAGAGTGTTGTTATTAAAGTGTTTACAGGACACAAACAAGCTTTTAGAATGGGGTTAGAAACCTGATTTAAGTCCTACAGGCAAATAACAAAGATATAAAATATTGTACATTTTAGATATTAAAAAATTAAAAAGTTGTTAGGCATTGAATACGCAAGTCCAGCCATTGAAAACTTTGTTGCCTGTTGTGACATGGTGATGTCAGAGAGATTTGGCCACTACTCTGTCATTACGAGCCAGTCCCCAGAGGTGCAGAGTACGCACCTCTGTGTGCTCCCACCAGCACAGCACGACGCTGGTGCAGTGTCCATCAGAGCCGCTCCCGTGCCACAAAAGCCATTTGTTGATGTCCAGTCATGACCAGTGCCAGCCAGAGGAATTTTTTGCTGTAAATCTCTGGCCAGAAGTCCAAAAGAAAAAAAAAAAAAAGCTGCAAAAGAAAAGCAAAATCAGTAAAGGCCTTTTCTATATATATTCCCTCTGAAGACTAATATCGCAATACAAACGGCTTCTTGGTTTAACTTCTTTGATGTCTGCTGAGTCCCAACCAACCAAATTCTTCTCCCTGACTACCGTACAATGTAAGTGTGTACGCCACTCTGCACAGCCATATCTAATTGTAAGGTCACACCTTTCTTTAATGAGTTTCCTAAAATTTTATGGCAAGTTTCCTTAGTGACACAGGTAGGGTTTCATTGATCTCCAGCTGGGGCTGTCATTACAAGAGGATGGGGTTCCAATTTCTGATTAATGAAAATTATAATTATGTACAGATAATGGAGAGAGAGAGATGTTTCCATGTTACTTTAAACAAAGAAGAGTTAAGGCCTTATCTTAACTTTGCATTGGCACTGCAATGCGAAATGGTCATGCAAAATTAATTTTTAATGTGTTCAATTTATATTAAAAATTTCTGCAAGTGTGTGAATTTTTTTTCTAAGGCTGGAGTGCTACTTCATTTACAATATTCCCTGAAGGTGTTTTTTTTTTTAAAGAGACTCTTAAACTGAAGCCATTTTAAGGGTTTTATGAGACATTATGTGAGCTTTCATATGCAAGTTAGTCGTTAAGTACCAGATATTATATTCTGTAATATGCTTAAGTGATATTAGAGGCTGTATATAGCCTGCAGTAATGGCTATTGCTGCTTTTTTAATTTATCAAGAAAATGTTGCTTAAATAAGGAGCAAATCAGTGCTTGGGTGTAGAAAATATAAATGTAAAGAAAGTAACAATATCATTGCGACATACTTTGTACTCTCAGCTTCACTGGGGAGCAAAACCAGGGTCTGCTTTCTCCCGCTGCTATTGACACACATGGCAAGTCCCATATACGCAGTGTTGGACGCATGTAAAAAGAGAAATTTCACTGAGTCTCACTAAACAGTGTACAGCCATTGCTCCTCAGGACTTCATGAGAATTACTATTATGCCCCTAGTAACTGCATTTTTTTGTATGGTTTCTGGCATTCAAACAAAGTAGCATCTCACATTTGGATTTAAACGAGTGAAGTCTTTGAATGTTCAGCCTACAAAGGGAAATGTTTTTGTTAAGCTGGATTCACTGGTCAAGTTATAAAAGCTAGGATTAAAAAAAGAAAACAAAACACCCTCACATGGTGAACAAACTTCTTTACCCCCCCCCCCCCCCCCCCAAGGGTCAGAAGAAGAAAAAAATAAAAGAAACCATAAAGCTGACAAGCTTGTAGAAGTATGAAAGTCACTTGACTTTCCTTTCAAGTGTGCCTCTTACTCCATGTCCTGACACAGAAACAAAGTACTTCTGTAGCTGTGCTGCAGAGAAGTGGCACGCGGGCATGTTTTGCATGGACAGCCCTCGGCAATGACACCTCACCTTGGGCGCAGAGTGCCCCCTGCCCCGACCCCTGCCGCAGCCCCAGCCGACTGCAGAGCCTGAGCTGGTTAGAACGGTCCTCCTCTCACCGCAGGCCGCTCTGCTGTGCCCAGCTGCAGACTCCCACTTTCATGCAGGCATATGATTGAAGAAATGTATTTCAAATGAAAAATAATCTTTTCCATTTTCTTTCCCTCTCCCAGCTGCTGATTCCCACCCTGATTCCGGTTCTGGAGCTGTGATTAATACTGTTCTTTTTTTTTTTTTAAAAAAAAATATCACATCATCCTGCTCTGTCTGTCCCTGCCTCTCCTCCCTCTCCTGGTCCTCCTCATAGCTGTGGATCCTCACTCCTCTTTCCAGTCTCCATTGCTGTCATCCCTGCTCTTCTCCTTTCCCTGTCTCACTTAAACAAGTCAGAGAAAAGTAATCCAGCTTCCTCCAAGCTTTATGGCACTGCCTCTCCTCTTGAATGCACTTATCCTCACTTGCTGTCTTCAGGAGGAATGAGGCCCTTGGCACCCTGGAATCCACCTATTTAATGAACCCGCTTGCAAATGATCATCAAGTTAGGCACCAAATCGGCAATATGGACCTCAGCAAGCCCTAGCAGAGGGATCTGAGGACTCTCCACTGAAAAGCCATTTTGCAGGGAACACATGGGCTCTCCAAAGTGATGCAGCGGAAGCCCAGGATAACCACCTCTGCTCCTCCCTTCACCTCAATGACCTGATGAGCATGCCTGAGATCTGGTTAATGCAAAAGGTCAGTGATCCAGAGGGACCTTAGGGGCAAGGAGGAGTTGGGCAGTGAGGAGCAGGTCCGTGCTCCAAAGGAGAGGAGACCAGGACAGGGTTAGCCACCTGCCCTTGCAGGGTAAAGCTTCCCTTGGGCATTTTCTCACAGTTTATGACTACTACTGTAAACACTCTTCATGGACCCAGAAATTTGGCCCCAGCCTCCCAAGCCTACAGGAGCTACCAGGAGAACAATATATCCACCAGATGACAAAATGTTCCTCCTTTCATCTCGAAATTCTCATTTATGGCTCCCCAGTCTAGGGATGAGGAAAACACGGTTGTCTCTGAGGGCAATAAGGTAGTTTCTGGTGCTACAGCCCACGCATGGTGATTTCTTGTGGTAAGAGGACCAGCTGCTGCTGTGATCTTTCCATCACCCTTTCACTAAGGTGGCTTTTGCCTTTCTTTACCATGCATTCCCACCTTGTCTGGCTGAGCAAGTCACAGTGCTGCCAGGTGTCTCCGGGTTTCACCCTTCCTTTGTCAAATTCACAGGGAGCTTGGATTGAAGAAAACAAAACAAAACAAAACAAAACAAAGTAGACAGATAGACAGCATATATAAATATATATATACTTTATGTAATAAATATAATACATCTATCAACACCTGAAGCACCTCTTCTCCCCATTCTGTGCTGTGTTCCCTCCCCATGGTGACCCCCAGCATCAGTCTGACCTGCTGCAGACTCTCTTCCCCATCAACTCCTGGGCTCTGACTTCAGAAGCCAACTTTTATCCAGTTTAAAGCTCTTTCAGATGGTCCAAACCATTTTACCCTTTTCCTCAAGGATATCTGTGGAAGCCTCTGTATGGAGGTTTCCTGTTAGTGTCCACACGGTCAAAGGGCAATTAGGCTTTTCTACGGTCAACAGCTTTGGTACTGGAATTTGGAGCTTGAACTGGCTTAATCTTTGATATGCAACACAAGCATCTGCTTCTCTTCTCCCTCCCACCCCCTTCGCATGCAGGCACAAAGCCTCACTATATTAATATTTTCGCATTCTTCCCCTGATTAGTCTGTGTGCATGGACCTTTGAGTCTATTCTGTATGTACTGCATATGTATGTACACGCACACGTGCTCTTCACGTGCACCAATGTACCTTCCCCTGATTATATACAAACAGATGTTTATATATAGAATGCATACTATACATTTAAATTGATACAGGAACTTAAATCTGAATAAATCACAGCTAAGCTGCAGCCTAAAATAAACATTCTGGAAAAAACAAGCAAATAAACTTGGTTTGGTTTTTTTTTTTTTTTGGCAGAATGTTTATTTATTTAACAACAGCGATGCAGTTGCTTACACTTTCTACAAATGTTTTATCTCTTCTTCCTCCGCACCTGTCCCTGAGTGAATAGAGCCACATCTGTCTCATCTTGGCATAACATGTACACATCTACATCTGTGAAAGATGATTCCATTTTTGAAGGAAACACTGTCTACTTTTACACTCCTGCAGTCTGCTAGAAATTATTACACAATGGATTTTGTGTCTTGCAGGAAGGCTGCTAAATAGTGAATAGCGAGTTTGGAAATGATACAACAAAAGTAATGTCCTACTTTAACAAATAGCTAGATATAAATATAAACATATATTTATTCTAAACTTTATGGATAAGACAGACACTCTGATTAATACTATCCTAAACGTTGCGGATAAGACAGAAGCATTGAGTAATGTTACCTTCAATTTACTGTTTCTAACATAGTGGACTCTCACTTTAAAAGTTCAGGAAATGGAAACTGTAGAGTACAGGGGTAGTGATGGGATAGCGATGCTTTCACCCATCAGCTGCTGAGCCAAAGCCTAGATGAAGTTGGTAGCAACTGAAAAAATATCTGATGGTTGTTCAATAGCATATATGAAATAAGATAAAGGGCTCTCTGGACAACAGAAGGTGGTGTGTGGATCATTTTCCAGAGGTCTCATGCTGCAACTTCCTCAGTTTGACCCTTCCAAACCAAGGTCATGTGTGGTGGGGAAGCATAGCCCCAGCTGGACCATGGCCAGGCAACTTGCGGTGGTGGTGCATGGTATGCAAAGACCTTTGGTTCTCCAGGAAAACCAAGCCTTGGCTTAGGGTCCAGGCATGATGTCAGTATTTACAGCAGGCTCTTGGTTGAGAGAAGCCACATGCCACCCAGGGTTATGCTATTAGTGACATTATTAATGATATTCATTATATAAATGAAGAGGTGAGCTTTGGATGGTATAGTTAAGGGTTTAATGATGTAAAATAGCAAAAGAGCCAAAAGCCTCTTGCTGGCTGCATGACCAGTGATACCAAACTGGTGAGCATCAGTTGTTATGCTCTTCTTGTATGGGCTCAGCTATTAAAGCTAAAGTTAAAATAAAAGTTGAAGTGTCCTGAAGCTCCTCTGTCACTGTCATGTTTTCCTCACCATTGCTACCTCCTCTGTGCACAGCAGCTTTTGTAGTAAGGTACTTGAAGCTGTAAAAGCAGTACAGGAGGGTGATTCATCCAGGCAGGTTTTTGCTCAAGCTTCAAACCTAAAGGGATCAGCCCAGGGAGACCATTAATCCAACACATTTGTGGGACCTCTGCCCTCTGGTAGGGCTCTGTCATGCCTTGTGCCGACACACCTGTGCCTGCCGACCAACTAGATAACACGGTTATTTTCCATCTGTATGGACTGCAGAGAAATTTCACTGAAAAATAAGGCCTGGCCAGGAAGTAGAAACTTTGTCTATGGAAAAAAATCTGCCTGTAGTAAAATTTCCCTTCACCACTTTCTATCACTTCCTGGTCATTTTTCATCTTCTGCCAACCTGGAGTTCTGTGCAGTGTGAACAGTCTTCCTTTTGTTCTCAACCACTAAAAGCTTCCAAACTTTTTTTTTCTTAAATAAACAAACAAACAAACAAACAAACAAACAAACAAACAAACAAACAAACAAACAAACAAACAAATAAATACCGAAGTGACAGCATTGCTTTCAAAGATGAATGTTATTTTTCTCTCAGACTTTCTGTTGCTTTTCCTTCACTACGTTGTAGGACAGAAAGTGAGAGTGAAAGCAAGACAGAGGCACTTCCCTGTGATTTCAAAACAGTCTGAAATGTATTCGAATCAAAAGGAAAGCAAAGTGTTCATGAATTTGACTTCGGAAGTGAAATCTTTTCTGAAAGAAAATAATCCCAATCAGAATACATTATTAACTGTAATTAACTGAATAGCTGAAAACATATGACGAGATTTAATAAGAAATCATCCTGCTTGCTTTGTTATTCTAAGATTCTGTAGTGTAGAAAGGGTCGGTCCTTAATACTTTGACAAATGGGACTGATGAATTTCTTTTAAGGCAAGTTGGGATGGGAAAACACAGTTTGTACTCAGCCGGGCCATCCTTCCACGTAGTATACGGAAGTATTGATAGACAGGTTTCAGATGCCATGATGCCAAACTTCTTTCCTCTTTTTTTTCTTCTTCTCCACCCCCCCCACACACACCCCCCCCACACCCCACCCCAGTGTTTCATGTGCTATCTTTAGGCTTTCTCAACATTAACTGCTTGATTTACCCATCCTTCCTGGGAATTTATGATTCATCTTTCCCCTTCCCCCTGCCCACCCCCCCTCCCCCCCCCCAGCCCCAGCCCTTTCCAACTCCCAACTGGTGTTCTATCTTCTATATTAAGCACCCCAGGCTCTGATGTACTTGACAGTGCCCTGTACTTTAAACACACATGCACAAACACACTAGTGCTCTGAGATATTTTCTACAATGTGACATACATACACAAACTTCAGGTTCCAGATCTTTCATAATCTTAATAAATATCATGCATTTAATTTTTTATCTTCTTTGCATTTGGTTTTTTGTTGTTTTTTTTTTTTAATTTTTGAAGAATGAATTAAAAAAATCATTGACAGTTATATAATGTGTATTATTTACTTAATAGCTGTTCTGGTCTATTGGGTAAATATATAGTCAGGCAGTTTTTAAAAACACTTATTATGTACCCAAGAGACCAGAGAGACTCTGAAGGAGCTGTTCCAGTCTATTGGGTAAATATGTATTTAGGCAATTTTTCAAAATATGTTAAAACTCCTTCAGTGCCATTCTGGTCAATTGGTTAAATATGTATTTAGGCTTCTTTTTTAAATGCCTTTTATATAGCCGATAGACTGAAGAAACTGTAACTGCTGAATATGTTTTCATAATTTTTACCTGTGGGTATTGCTTATAGTTGCTTCCTGTATTTCAGCTCTGTCCCCTGCTGTTGCATCTATCGCATCACCAAGGAAGAGCTGTGTGTCACAGGCATCGTCACTGAGAGCGGTAGCATGAGTGAGAGCTAATACAAATATTTTTATATGTGAGCAACATTATGAATGACATTATTCCTTCTGATTGTCATTCTTGCTCGCTTCAAGTGATGCTTTACATAGATTTTTCCTGCGTTCGGCTCTCTGTCAGTGGAGTGACATACTTTACATTGTGCTGTTGCTGGTTAGACTGATGGGTATTTTTAAACCAGCCACATTTTTCAATATTCAGAGGCACAAAATGGCAGTCTGAAGCCCTGCTGTCAATTCTGGGGTTGTTTATACGAGTGATGTTTAACACGTGCTTAAATAGAGCTAGATCAGCGCTCAACCAACAGGACTTGTATCACTTTAAATTAAAATACATGATTTATTTTTTTTAAATATATAAGCCTCCAAAATCTTTTTAGGTGTTCAAGGCGACAGGAAAATCAAATCTGATGGCTGAGCTGTAACACAAGTTTCTGAAAATCTTAATGTAAAGTGGCTGCGACAGATGTTAGCATGCTGGGGTTTGTACAACTTCTGCTATATTTCAGCTGAAGTTATATATTTATATCTAGCTGAGTGAGCTCTGGTGAGAATTTTATACAGGGATAGAAGCAGGGGCTGGGTTTAACACAGTGGCTCAAGAAAGGCAGGTGAGGAAGCTCTTCCAGGCTTGTTCCTATTAAACCACAGCTCTCAAGGCAATTATATTTGCTCCATGGTTCTCTCCTTTGCCTTGCCTCCCTTTATAGATCAGACATCTCCATTGAATCACTCTCGCAAATTAATCCAAATTTTATTGTTCTAAAACCAGGACTAAAACCAAGTACCTCTTCCTTTTATCCCCACTGCATGAACTGACAGTGTAAATTCCTTTTTGGTTTATTCCTTAACGACAAACTGTTAACTCTCCTTTTAGAATTGATCGTGCTCAGCCCACAAGGGTCTGTTCTTTCACACAGTATCTTCAGTTGCCTGTGCTAGTAGTTATTTAAGGAAGGAAAGGTCTTTACCTGCTTTCTCCAGGTGGGTCCTCAGCTTTCCTTGCAGTTGCTACTGCTGGTCTTGATCTGTGGCAGAGCAAATGCTGGTGTTTGAAATTCACCTCTGGTTCTGTTTCAGGACAGGTTTGCATGCTCCTTTCACAGCAAAAGAGTGTTACTCCCCCATCCAAGTATTGGAGACCTTGTTCTACTTTGTTGTTTGAGGGTTTTTTGTTGGTTTTTTTTTTTTTCCTCTTTTGCAGAAATTTGGAGAGAAGTTATTCTTGTTCTTAACTTTCCTTGTTTTGCTCTTTTTTGTTTTGCTTGAATCACATTTTTCATTAAGAAAGCGATTGTAAATATTTCCCTCAAATGTGTTCAGAACGCTTTAATTAAATTAGCTAGCTGGTACCCACTGTGGGAATGGCAAAGGCAAAGGCACAAATGAGCATGGGAAAATGAATACACGTGTATGCTCACACGTGCCCAAGGACAGGTATATGAGGTGATGGAAATAAAAATTTGGTGGGCTATATGTATTTTAAACAGGCATATGTTTAGTTAGAAATATACTTCTTTAAGTCAGTGGGGACACTTACATTTAAACGATGTGTAAACCTTTACAGATTGGAGTAAAATGATGTCACCTTTTCAAATAAATCAACTACTTTGTTTTCCGTTAATACAAGTCTAATACAGCTTTAATTCAGAGGATTTTTTAAAGGAAAACAAATGTGGAAAAATACCGATAAGAATTCTGATAAGGAATATTAATAAATGAAAATGTTTGTTGATAAGAACTCTGGATAAATTTGATGAATTATTGCCAGAATAAGTAACTTTATTATCCAAATTATTAGACCAGCTGTAATGCTAGTATAAAAATAACAATGCATTTGAAGTGATGCTATGTCACTCACATAATTTCATAAACAATGGTCAAATCCCATCAGAATAAGAAACATCTTGTCTGTCAAACATTACGAGACGCTTTCCAGATCCACCAGCATATCCAGACCTTTCCATTAATCAGCACTACATAGGCTTTTTTCTTTTTAAATCATTGAGCTGGATGCCGGGAGATGCTCTCAACAGGAACTGTTGCTGTGTAACATACTCAAGCCTGAAATGTGATTCTATTTTTATAATACGAGGATCCCTGCTGGCTTAGGAGAGGGCTGGTAGGTACTGTGTCCAGATCCGCATGTTGAGCTTATTCTGTAGAAAGGGTAAAATTCCATTTTTATTAATATTTCAGTTTGTTGGCGTTGGCAGGGGCCAAGGGTTGGCTTTGTGTTTCTTTTCACCAACTTACTTCATAAGTTATTGGTGAGGTTTTCCTTTTCCAAGGGTACTTACGCCTTGCCAGGCGAAATGTGGGTAAACTGTAACTGGAGCTTCTGAAAGAGCTCTGCCAAACTGCTTCGCTTCTGCCTGCTTAACCATGTTCATGGTCCTCTCCTAGATAATAAATGAACTCACTCATTTTTGTACCAAAAACATTACTAAGCAAAAAAAAAAAAAAAAAAAAAAACCAAAATAGTTCAACTCTCCTATGTATATTAGCTACATTTACAATACACAATATTTACAATATACAGATTATATAAAGAGGAAACAATCACTGCTGCTCCATAGCCAGGAGGTTTCTTTGCTTGTATAGGGCACTAACTGTGATAGAGGGCAGGATACTGGGTTGACCTACTATCGCCATAATTTGATTTGGCAACTTCAATGATCATAAAAATATTCCTGTTGTATCAAAATGTGCGACAGCCTTGTGATGGGCACAAATGGGAGATGAGATCAGACGCAGTTGCATTAGATTAAATGGAAATGGGATGTTTTCAACAGTCAAAAAATGCTGGAGACATCATCAAAGCTATCAATGCCTATCTCTCCACAATCTCTACTACGATCATTTTGTTCCCTTGCCATTGATCTACTACAAAAATTAATTTAAAGGAAGAAAGATCTTCAAATATTTATATCTGAATATATGAGTGGGCAAAATGCAAACTGAGAGCTAACAGAGTATTATGATAGCTCAAATGAACACTAAACCCCAATTCTCATGAAGATTAAGAAGACAACCTTGCACTGGCTGAAATTTAAGTCCTCCTTCCAGGTCTGTGCCCACACACATTTTCTTCACGTTCTTTTGCCTGCCACAAAACTTGTTGCCCCTGTAGCCAGGAAAGATTGTGCATGCAACCCTTTCCTTTGGGAAGGTGTCCTTTAGTCGGGGCAACTGGAGCCAAGAAGGGAAAGAGAAGAGTGCCGGCGGCTGATGCTGGTGCAAGTAGATGCCCACGGGCACAGAGGGGATGCAGCACATCAGGCATTACATCTGTGAGCTTAGGAGTAACCCAGCCTTTTCAAACGGGCATTTGCTTTGTTTCATGTGATATTAACTCGATATCATAAAAATGATAAAAGGAGTTGATCTACCGAAACTGGCTGGACTCAGGCCAGTTCTGTACTCAGTCACCACCTGCAAGAGAAAATGAAGGTGCTACCAAATACTGGAGTCTCCTAGACTTGATGTACTGAGTTTCCTTTCAAAAGCACACACCAGCATATCCAGAGTCTCCTTTGCCTTTGAAATATGAGTCTTTCTTTCTTTAATCTGCTCTGGACACCATTCACCAACTGAAATGGATATTCTCTGTTACCATTAGATTTCAGAGTTTTACTGTTTTTCTCTGACTTCTGCAGAGCAGCAGTGGAAGCAGAGTTGTCCCCAGGATTTCTCTCCCTAGGAAAAATAAAAAATGTCTCTCTTAGTCACCAGTAAGCATGGATGTGTACACTGTTGGCATTGCTTCTGGGAAGACTGAGAGAAGGAAACTAGGACTGAATTGCTCCCTGGACATGGAGGCAGGTTTTGAGCTATAAGGGGACCGTGGTGAGAATGATGCAGATCCACCATCACTAGTGGGAGCAATTCAAAAGGGGATTGAAAGAGAAAATCCCTCCTGGTGCCAAAAACTACTCTCAGTTTCATATCTGTGGCACACATGGGTGGACTGAGCTCCAGCACATCTGAACACAAGGCTTCTTGCCTTCAGGAGCTGGCCAGCCCCAGGCTGGGGTAACAGTTCAACACCTCTCCGTCAGGGAGCAGAGAAACCATCCAGCTCTGTGGGATGCTCTTAGGCCTATCTGAGAAAACAGATGTGGGATGGTTGGTTGTTTTTTTTTTTCTTTTTCACATTTTCAGAAAATATTTAGAAAAGAGAGGTATTTCCTTACAGTACATCATCCATTAGCCACTCATAACAGGTAAACATAAATCCTGGGTTTTCGTCTTGCACCACATTATTTTGAAGGCAACTTAATACGCAATGAGAATTATACCTTATAATATTGAACTTTAAAAAAAATATCCAACTTTTAGGACTGTTAGTGAGCATATGTTTATGGGAAATGGATAATCAGGCTCATCATGTTGATTGGCTGAAAATTAGGTGACATTGTTTTAAATTACCTTCAGAGTCTGTCATTTGATTTTTTAGCTACAGTCTAAGCACTTGAAAAACCTATGACAAGCATATTTGTATGCTATATAAGAATTTAAGTATTTATCTCTCTAAAAGGCGAGTTTTCTTGCTTGTGAGAAATTTTCTTACTGGGAAGGTTTCCAAAACCCCTCTCATGTAGCTTCATGGATTTTTCTCAGCTCTTGTGTTTGCTCCTTCTCCACACCTCTTCCCCAGCGCAGAGAGGCACATCTGTCTGTTTTCTGCCTTATCAAGCAGACATCTACATCTGTGAGGAAAACTCCACTTCCTCAGCTAAAAACCTGTATCTGATTGTGGTAATAAAGCACTACTTCCTCAGTTCAAAACATACATCAGACAGGACCAATTACTTCAAATGACTCATAGCAACAGGCAAAGCAATAGTCGTCTTTTCAAAGCCTTTGAACTTCTACCGCTTCAAAGGTGTACTAAAATGTGGTTATGAGGCGATTGTCTAAAATTGCCAAATTACCAGTTTCCAAGCTTTGACATTTGTTATTTTGAGCAACTAGACAAAGAAAAGCAGCTCGTTCATCCACTGAGCAAAAGAGAGCAAAACCAAAAAGATATTTCCTAGGTGAAGAGAACTCTTAATCTGATGCATTCTTGGAAAACAGAAAAAAAAATACTTATGCTTTAAGTTAACCAAATAACATAATTAGATTATCAAACAATACACAACAATAATGCAAAATACAAACAATATGATCCAAAGCTACTGAGTGAATTTAACAGGCTTTTGATCACATCCTGGAGGTCAGAGAGGCTCAAAGAGTTATTAATGGGAACCAAAGCTTTTCACCTTTAGGTCACCAATTTGAATGTGGCACAGGTTGGTTCTGACCCAACATCATTACCATCTGGTAATTACTGGTGAGGCTAGCTGACACAGGCTTGTGGTCTCAGCAGCCCCAGAAGAAAGGTATTTGCAGAATCCAGCACAAACATGTGCATCAACTGCAGCAGGCAGTGCTGGACAAAATGGTGTCCATCAGAAGGCAGCTGATCCAACAGAAGGCAAAAGTATCTGCCACTCCAAGCTCTTACTTCAGCAAGCCTTTCAGCGCTTTCTAGTAGTAGAAAGTAGTATTAAATAGAATTATGAAGTTATTATCTAAAATGGCCAAATTAATTGTTTCTGATACATCAGTTTCCATTTTTATGTTGGACATTGGTATTAGTAATGCATAGTCCCTGACGATGGTGGCTTTCTCCTCACAAGAACCATGCACATTGACAAAGAGATGCAACAAAACATTTTTTAGTCCATTTGATTAATAGCTATTTTTGGACCGACCGGTCCAGTACCTGTAATTTTCATAATAATTTCATAATAATAAAAAAGTCAAAGAAGGGTACTACATGCTGAACATCAGAAAATATATTCTTATTACCTGCTGCTGCAAAGATCTTTCTGATGCAATTGTTATTTTATTAGGAATCTTCCCATATTAAAACCATATTTAAATAAATATAGCTCTAATTCAATACTGTATTTCTGCTTGTTTCGCTATCATATTGAAACATGTAATCTTAATTTCATCATCTTATTGAGATTTTATCTATCAGGCACATATTTGGAGGGCACTTGGTGCAACTTTTTACACCCCATGTTAAGTGACAAGGAAGTTTGGCTCATCAGCACTGTGGTATCGCTATGAGAAGATCATGAAAACTGAATTTATCCATATGGGTGGAGACTTTTCACAAGCTTCTAAAGAAACAAGGGAGAGTTTTCACCCTCACATAATTTTGCGTTGTATTTGTACGTCAGAAAGAGTGCTAAAATATCCTCTGAACTTCTTTTGGAGAGCTCTAAATCCATTCAGATTTGTGTATAACTTCCATCACAGCACTTTCTGGTTCCAGGAGGTCACATTTACTGATCCTTGAGCACTGATACTCCACAGCAGAGAAACCGTAATGGTTTGTTCAGGAGATTTTGGGTCTCCTCATTAGCAATAAACACTAGAGAAAAGACTATTTCTGTTTTTTTCTAGACGTCTAGGTAGGAAGAGCCTGGGTAAATCCAAGTGAATAACTGCTGAATAAAGTATTTTTTTTCCTTTTCATTGGACGAGATATATTTATTCATTAATATACTTTAAATAAATTACTGGGGTTTGTTCCATGAAAGTTCATTGTTAAAATTCAATACTGATAACTCAAGCTACCTCACCTAGATGGGATTAGACAGGGCAAATAGTCTTAACTATTCAAATCTGTCTTTTTTTTGCAAATACTCACCTCTGTGAAATCAAGGAAATTAAGGTTCCATCAGTATTTGGCAATGTCTACATGAAAACTATTGCTTGTCTAAAGATCTTTTTGGAGGTATGTTTATACAACTATTCAAACAGAGAAATGCGACAAAAGAGAAGCAGAGAAATATCATTTAAAATTTCCAGTAGTCACAGTGGAGATCTGTTCAGGGCTAGAAGTCACTTCTGGCTTTGGTAGAAAGAAAGCCTACAGGCACTTCTTTTTTATAAGCAAGTTACATCTGTTCAGGCACTGTACTTCGCTAACACCATACTTTTGTTTTTTAGACTGAAGATCCTTCAAGTCTAGCAGCTCAGATGCTTGCATCCGTCTGTACCCTTTTGGGTAAATACCTGTCACTTTAGGAAGCCTCTGATCATCCCCTCCAGAGGGATTCAGATTGCCCCGCTAACACACACACTGCTTTCTGTCTGCTGGCACACGGTCTGGTGCCACCAACCCAAGACCTTAGGTTCCACTCCAGTTAAGAAAGTAACAGTTTGCCTCCAACATTTTCTGCTGCCTTTTGCTTGTAAAAATTCAAAGGATCCCTGAGATCATTTGATGGAGCAAAGGAATGTGGATTACCAGTCACCCCCTCTTTTCAACTAGTTTCTGTGCCTACCTCTTTGCTGGGCACGTTTGGGTCCCTGCTGTTAGCAGCAAGAGCAACACTTTTGTAGAGACCTGGCTTTATACCCTCTGATGAATAATTTTATGCATATGAGGTATGCATTTTTAGTGTTATGCAGCATTTGAGTTTGTTACATTTTTTCTGCAGAACAGGAATCCCTTCACTATGTTTTAAGGAGTCAAACAGCAAGTAGTTTTATACAAAGTTGGAGCTTCAGCTTAGTCCTGCATCAACAGAAATGTACTGATCTCTCCAGGGAAATAAATTTTCAAAAGCAGATATCCTTAAGCAACTGTTGGTCACTAATCTGGAAGGACCGGGGAAACCTAGTCAAGGTCTGCAACAGAGGTTTTAAATTGTTACTGCAGTGTAAACCAATATTAACTCATTTCTCCCATGCACCATTCCCTATGTCAAGGTCCAGTCTGTACTTTCCCCTTCCCCCAGAGCACACCCACCCACAACCATAGAGACTTTTGTCGGTGACACCCTCGTTACTCCTGAAATATGATCTAATGCCACTTTCTGAGAAAAATACACTATTAACATTATCACTACTCTTAAATATTGGTAGTATCTCTGAGAAAGGATCACCAGTGTGGAAGAGATGAGAAGCACTGGCAAAGAGCATAAATTGCCTGTGAATTTCCTTTCATCACAGGACAATGAATGTGGAGAACCAGAGTACAAACAACCATTTGAAGGAACGATGTATGTTCTCTATACTTTGATACAACTCCAAATGATGTTTTCTGTCATCCACTGAGGATCTGAATTTATGAGCACATCAGCACATACATTTAAACTGAGGATGCCCAGATGGGGAAACCCTCTTACCAGCAGTATGAAATACCCATCTGCTGCATATTAATACTTTTCAAGGGATTATTGTTTCGTGATGCCTGGCTGTTACCGTTGGCGTTTGAAGGCTGGGAAGTAGGAGCGCATACCAGCGCAGCTCTGGAGTGAGGATTAGGTTGAGCCACTGTGGGACAGTGTCAGATTAGGGATGTTCTTTGAAAGCTCTGAGATTCTGCCCATTCTGAGCAGAAAGAATTCTGATAAGCAGAGAGTCCCCTTACAGTATCAATTTGGTCAAATAATATGTTTATGGCACCATTATTAGATCCAGAGAAACAGTTAAGTGAAACATGACATGTAACTGTTAAAAATTATCCACTATCAAACATCAGCTAGGGACATTGAAAGGAAGAGCTGATGTTTATAAATAAAAATGATGTAGAAATTAAACAAACAACCCATGGAGACTCTTTCAGGTTTTTTCTTTCCTCTCATTTCTAATGTTAAGCCACACAACAAACGTTCCTTGAGTTGGAAAGGTATAATCTATGTGCAGAAAGGGAATTAGACGCGGATTCAGGTGGTGGTTGTTTTGGTTTTTTTTTTTCCTTTCCTTTCCTGGAGGCCTCTTTTTTATTTTCTTTCCAGGTATTGATTGTGAAAGTGATATCACACCAGAAGGTGCATTGATACGGTGTTGAGTAACAGAAAACTGCAAAGACTCCTTACAGTATAATCAAAGCTTCTGTCCAAGCCCCACACTCTGATGAAATCCAATCAATAGGGACGATTAAATGACACATACAGAGCCATCAATATTAAATACAGTCCATTTCCTGTACAAGAGCAGTGCAATGTAAAGTGGACAAGATAAAACTTGAATAGGCAGGTTATTTACAATTCAAGTTCAGTATTTAAGCAGTGATGAAATTTGGAAGCACACATCATTTGCATGTTAATCAAATAAGAAAATAAGATTTCCAATGCACATAAAATATAATTTGGTGGGTTTGCAACGTTTCCAGATAATAACTTTTTTAAAGTTACTCCTTTGAGGAGCAAAGTAGTGGGGAGTTGACACCAAACTGAAAAGCTGTAGATTCTACAACCTGTGATTTTAACAAGTTGTTTGGTTCTTACAGAGCTTATTCAGAAGTGTAAATCATTTCCCTTTTGACTGTGCAGTGGAAGATAGAGTTTGCAATAATTCTTTGCAACTTTAGTCTGCATTCTGCCTCCAGAAGGGAGGAAAAGACCTTCAGAAAGCATTGCAATTTTTAACTGTGAGCAAACATGCAGTGTTTGGATGGGTTTGTTCAATAACACACTTAACACACACCTATGCTGAAAGGCTGCCTGAGCTAGCCAAGAGCCAGAGCAGCAAGTCCACCTGGTATGGTGCGGTGCTGTGCCATGCAGGGTTGGCAGCCGGGGTCCAAATGTGGGCTTGGCACTGCCCTTGGCAGGACCTCTTAACTCCCAGCTCCAGGCTGGCATAGCCTGTGCTGGACCTGAGCAGGCACTTCCAAAGCTGAGGGATGCAGTGGCAGAGCAAACGCTGCTTGACTTGAGTGCACCAGCTTCATAGCCGCTGCAAATCACCTTCATTTTTATGCTAAGTGGAGTGAAGAAAAAGTTCACCTCCTGTGCTGTTCCTGATGCTATCCTTTCTGTTACAAAACTGATCTGTGGAAAGGAGGAACATAAAGGTGATTATAGATAAGAAACAGAAAAGGGCTTAGAGAAAGAAAAACCTGACTTCCAACAAGTGACCCCCATCGCGGGCAGTGGCAGTACCAAAGCAGATGCCAAACACATGGGACATTCCCCATTTTCAGATCTCCTGGTGGCTGTTAGGTTTGCCAGAGGGCCCATCAAGTGAAGGTACCACACCTGGTATGTCTGGGTTCCTTCTGACATTTCTCTTCATAGCATGGCATTGCAGCATGCAGGTGGGAAAACAAGAAAATTAGGGAACTACTAGCAAAAGCAACAAATTGGTAAACATATAGAAATACGCCAAAAATACGGTTCTCCAGCAAAACGGACACTGATATCACACTGCCTTTTGTTCTTGAAAAGTAAGAGAAAGGATGAACGAATTCATTGTGGCGGGAAGGCAGAGAAAAGCAGCAGCAGATGGGTAGAAAGGTGCTGCTGTGCTACCCCTCAGCTCCACATTGTTCATTGCTTTTCACACATGAATCCTCATCGTATTGATTGGTAGATACGTCTTCTTTTCTCCCTTTTTAAACGTTAAATCATTCTTTTTCAACATTCAACTTTCACAGTACCTTTGAAGCTAATAGATAAAATTCCTTGTCACCACATCTTGTGCTGGTTTTAGTGGAAGCCCGGTAGGACTGTTCACAAGTTTAAAGCTAATCATATATTTATGTCCTTTGTTGTACTGGGCCATAAATGTTTGGTATCTTCAGTATGAAACCCCTTCATCTCAACACAATTTTCTAGGATTTTTAAAAAAAAACTCCTCAATAAAAGTTTTATAGAGAAAGTGAGCCTGAAAAATGTTCTTGGAGATGACACTACTCTCTGCCAGGACACTTTCACAAATAGTGTGGGGACAGCAGGTTGTTTGCCAATGAAAAGCTACTTTCTCTTGACAAAATTGAAAATTGATGACAAAGTGATTGGGTATTTCTCAAAATGCTGTCAAATGTAATGACATTGGGTGTGTTCCAATTAGTTTTGTAGGCTTTCAAGATACATCTCTCTCTCCTTGCCTTATGTGTAAAAACTTTGTGTTGTGAGTCTATCCTGCTGAAGGACAGCTATAACTGCTACAGCTCCCAAAATTTACTAGGGAATAAGACTGTGCTGACATATCTAGTCTTGACTAAATAAGCAACTTTCACTTTGCAAAACCTGAGCTTTCTTCTCCAGCTTGATGTGGCGTTATTTTCACATAGTGCAGGCTTGTAGGTCACTTTGCAGTCAAGAGAGTATGGTAGAGGTTGCCGACGGGATAATGAAGTTCGGTTTGTTTGAGCAGTAATTAACTACACTCTTAGGCAGTGAGCAGCGCATGAGCCCTGGGATGCACTGAGCGTCCCACCATCAAGAGGGAAGGCGAAAGCTACAGCGACTTCAGCATCTGTCCTCTTTACGCTGACAGAGCTGGTAACCAAGATATCCCCCTCTCCCTCTCTATCTAAAGTACAAACAACGTAAAGCTGGGATTGGATTGATATGGAATGCTACATAAAATGTTTGCTTATAATTATTTCTAGCACCCTTTTGAAGCTTAGGGATAAAACATTTCTAATTATTCATCAGGCCGTTGGAACTCCTAGGCCTCTGTAATAAGGGTTTAGCAGAACAACAAATAACATACAGGGATCCAGATGAAAGAAGTGAATTTGAAGGGATTATTACCATAAAAAAGCAAATGACTATTTGATGGAGTTACAACAATACAGAGAGTCAGACGGGGATAGAGAAATAATGCTAATTGATAAATACATAGCTGCTTAAGCTTTAATTTGAGCTGTGAAATAGTTGTAAAACGAGTGATACCTGTAATTTCTTTTTTTAAAAGATGACTCCATTTGAAATACATCTTTTCTGCGCCCCTCCTCCTGTTTTCAACACTTGCCATTGGACATTACTGTTGTGATATGTGATTCTTTAGAAGGCAGGACCAGAAGTTTTTCATGGTCTGGGCTGGCTTACAACTGCATGAAGATTTGCACCCCAGTTTAAGATGGGAGCCAGTACATCTTCTGCAGGATCCTGTGATCTGCTTATATAGGAACCCCGTGGGCCATAGGAAGCAAGAATGAAGACTGGATTTTCTCTTCACTACAATATAGCGCAAAATCCATGTTATCTTAATCAAATTCAAAGCATTGCAAAGTAAAAAGCAAAACAAACCAACAACAAAAAAACCACAAAACAAACCCCAAAGTCAGTGAAAGCAGGATTTATGAACCGTTTGAGGTGCCAGTCCAGCCCTACTCCCTCATTTTTCAATAAGACAGACAACCTTTAGGCAGTTTGTCTTAAATAAGAACCCATAAAAGGTATAAGTGGAACCTAAAATACAAAATAGGATAAATCTTCCACTTTCAGTTCTGTTACAAGCAACATCACTACTACTGTACTAGTGGTTTCCCATAAGGATAGTTTTTTGAGGGTGCAGAAGCTGTCTTACGTAAAGGAGGGAAGGAAATAAATCTGACTTTTTACATACATGCAAAAAAAATAAAGTATGGATAGGAGACTTACCAGCTACTCTGCAAACTCTGTGCTTCATTATATCACAAATATCGTTTTAAAGGGCAAAGATATGCAAAGCAGATGTATTGTAACTATCTCTAAATCAGAATTTCAATGTAAGACGTTCTTCAACAGCTCAATACAGTTGGTTAGAAGCTTTCTTCCCCTCCTTAATGAAGGTAAAACGTTAGCATTATAAATTGCAGCTTAGAGACATTATATTCAGACTTTTAAAAAAAGAGAGAGAGAGAGAGAGAGAGAGAAACCGTATGCACTAGATTAGCAGGGGTGGATCGTCTTGTTGAGACTTGTGCTGCCAAAGCCTATTAAAGTAATTCACATTTTATAGACATTACCATTTTCTCTGAACTATAACATCCTTGGAGTATTACTCTACAGAGACATCCAAAATCCACTTTAGATGGGGCACAAAGGCACAGTTTGAGATTTACCTGTGTGACTTGTCTCGCAGGTGACAAGCATTAAGGAGGAAAATCTACACTTCTGTCAGATAAGCAGGAATTCTTCGTTTCTTAATTCTCTTGGAAAGAAAGGATAATTACCTGAACTAAATTTCTGTGCCCATCTCAAATGGACTCTAGGGACAATCCTGCAGATTAATGCTCTAAGAACATAAGATTCAGAAAAAGAACGTAGGGATGTATGAAATAGGATCTCTTTTAACAACCTGGATCAAAAACTGTATCCGGAACTGAGGGGAGGGAGAATCAGAGGAAGGGGCAAATCCAGTGCAGCATTAATACGTTTTGCTGCCTCAACAGAATCAGATTTTGATAATAATAATGATGACTTTTTAAAGGCTGACTTTTCTTTTCTTTTTCTTTTTTCTTTTCTTTTTTTTTTTTCTTTTTCTTCTTTCCCCTGTGTTCTGATGGATTTGAGACAGTTCTGTGACCTGAATGCTTCAGGAAAGATCCTCAGGTGATATAAATTTGGATTGCTTCTCTGAAACATCATCCCTTCGCACCCACTACAGCTTTTCTGCTCATCTGCAGCATTGTAATAATCTAGTAATGTTAATTAATTTTTCCCCTGTTTTATGCAGCACTGCCTCCTTGCTTCAAATTGTTTTGGTTCTGTTCTTTTTTGTTGCTGTTATTGCTCCATGTCTGCTAAGTAAATCTGTGGCGTGGTACTTTAAAAATGAAATAAAGCTTGTGCTCATAGTGACAGTCAATAACACTACAGCATTATAATCAATTGCTATTTGTAGCAGCAGGACTAGCAGTGGGGGCAGATCAGTGCAAATTACTGTCACTGTGTGCTGTCGTGTAGTGCAGCCAGCCCGGATCACGTAAGACAAATGATCCCATATTCAATGGGAGCAGACAGTACTTAGTCATACCTGTACAATGGCAGAGCAACGCATGCCGGCTCCGCGTGCAAGGGGGAAGCAGTTATAAACCTAGAATTGATAGGGAAGAGAAATAAATTAATCCAGCAATGAGTCGTGCTGCTAAGATCCGAAGCTAAACGCTCCTGCTTTTGCAATGGGCTGAGGAATGGAGGGTTACAAGTATCTGGGGATCTACAAAAAGGTTAGATAGCTTTTTAGTGAACACCAGTGACGTCTCTGTTGCAGTTTAAACTGATGGTTTGTACAGATGCCTGTAAGCCGTGGGGGTCTTCTGTTCAAAACACCTGTTATGATCAATAATAATGCCAAAATGAAATATAATCGCTCACCTCTCCCCCCACCCTACCGCCCACCCCTCCTTCTATAGAAACAGGAGTGTTTGTTACTGCTATAGATCACAGCAATGTAATTTTTTGTCTGTGTTTCATTTGAGAAAAGATGCAGGCTCTGATCTCGGTGGGGGAGAGAGCTGTTATCTCAGAGCTGGGGTCTGGAAGCAGCAGGTCAAACAGGTAATTTTAAAGATGGAGCTACTCAATTCTTTGTGTTCTGGCACCTTTGTCTCTATGAGTTAGGCAATTTATTCGGCACCCCTGCAACTCCGGAGAAATGCAAATGGTGTTTATTGGGGAGAGAAAAAACTCACCGTGGATCAGGACCTCATCCTTTGGAAAACAAAGCCTTGGCTAGCAGAGCAACATATACTTATGAAATTGTATCTGATTACCTGGCTAAAGGATTTCTGATTGATCTGGGGAGGACTGCACTGCAACACCTAGTCCTCAGCTGAGCTTTCCAGCAGAGAGCGCAGGACGTGGGAAGGAAAAACCACCTCCAGGACCCCCCAGTTCCTCGTGCTCCAGCCCAGGAGAAATGCATCTCCTGGTGAAAGGGTGCTACAGCAGCAGCGCCAACTCAAACACTGAGCTCACTTCTGGGGCTGCTGCAAAGGATGACAATTTATTGCCTGATTTAATGATACAGTTTGTGATATGCATACTTGCCAGCTGGGAACTGGAGTGAGATCAATGAATTATTTTACATAGGTCCCTGTATTCTGGGCCAGAATGAAACTGTTGACCTAGAGGTGAAAGTCTCTAATTTTACTTCTAGTCCCTCTGAGTCATGTAGTCACCAGAAATAACACTGACAGCAATAAAACCAAGCAAACAAACAAAACTAAGCAAACATCAAATATTAAGGAAAAAGATTTTGCCAAAGAGGCTCAGCACACGTTTGTGAGACTGCATAATCTTTGACAGTGAAATCTGGAACATAAAACCCCCTCTCTCCTGGAGCCCAGTATTCTCCTCAGAAGACAAATGTTTCATAATAAATATTTTTGTGCCTGTGGAGCTTAGCGCAAAGTTGGACATGATATTTTTGGCAATATCTGAATGTCAGGAGGAATCTGAGAAAGTGTCACATACTGTACTCAAGCTGGCCGTTTGGTGAAAGCCATGGGTTTGAATTTACATGCCACATACGTGATGGGCTGAGCAGAGCAGATCAAGAGAAACGGAAATTTCTTACATTCAGCCTTTTGCGCAAGGAATCTGCCTCTTGTATCTGCTTTGATCCATAAACCAAATTACAGGAGCATCTCACTTCACCCTTCTATTGCCAATTCTCCTGGCCTTTCAAAAAGAGAGTGGTGATATCCTTGTATATTTTTCGATCTAAGACTTTTCCTGTTTAGCAAGATCACGGTTACTGCTTCGTATTGTTAATACTATTAATGTTATGAATAATAATAACGATCATAATGGATTTTTTGCTACCCCTTTAGAGGGCAATTTCCAAAGGAAATTTCTATGTCTATTCCTGGCTAGCAGGCATATTAGTTTGGGAAGAATAATCTTCCACTCAAAGGTAGTTTAACTTCAAATAAGGACTTTTTGGCTCAGAGATTACTAAGTGCTTCGTTTTGCAACCGTAATTCCTATATTTAAATAAATGGTATTTTCCTTTAAACAGATTTGAACTATGGAATTTTCCTTTGTTGGACAAGAATCAATGGAGTGTTTTCTGCTAATTAAGCCAAATAAGTTAGCTGAAAAGGAGAATGCGTTAATTTTGAAGGACCTGCATACTAAAATTAAAGTTTTGAGTGTAAGAAGAGAAGAGGATTTAATCTGATTTGATTCTTCCTTAAATTTCAGGGTTTATGCATCTCTTTTATTCTGAAGACTATAAGGGAATCAGTCCCTGTTGGTATAAGTAAGTCAACTTTATGTGATCTGCATTTAGGATCTGATTCAATTACCACTGAAGGCAATGGGGTTTGGATTAAACCTTTACAGTAAGTATTTTTGAAGGTCTCAGGCAACAAAGATTCAGCTCTATAGCACCCTGAGATCAATCACTAATTTCAGAAAACTAGCACACATGCAATGAAATCACCACATTCTGTAGTGACAAAATATTTTGCGGAACAGGGCTGAGATGCTGTTAGTGGCTTGTTTTGACCTGATTTTACTTTATACAAACATAAAATGTCAATGGGAGACACCAGCAGTGGATTTTGTAGCTCTGGAATTTGATATTATTGTGTTTCTAAAACATAAGAGAAAAAATGCATGAGATCAGATAAATGCACTACTTTTTCCTTTACCTTTCAAGTAACTGCATCTTTTTATGACTGTAATATTGAAATATTCACATCACTGCAGAGCAAAACCACTGATTTTCTAATGTTCTATACCCCTAAACCCACATAAATGGAAAATTAACTGAAAAATATAATACTGTTCTGTTTGAGAAAGACTTTGTTTTTACTTTTTTGGGGTTTCTGGTGTTTGGTGAGTTTGGGTTGAGAGACTGGAGCTGCAAAATTAACAAAAATCAATATGCACTTTGCTGCAGAGGATAACATCTTTTTTACCTGTTCTGAGGAGCCTAACCACCTGGATATACAGCACAATATTATTCCTAACATTAACAAAAAATAAACTATGTATTTTAATTAGCTTAAAAGGGTCAAATGGCAGAAAAAAAATCACCTGCAATACAAAAACTCTGGCCATTATAATGATACAGTGTGTAATTCAATATATCTGTTTAGATATTGACCTTCTGCATTATTAATGGCTTTGAAAAGGGTACTGCTGTCTTGCAACTCCTTAACAGGTGGAAGCCACTGGAAACCTAACATTTATTGGTTTCTATATGCCAGATTACTTTCAAACTAAAAGTCAATGAAAATATGCAGCCTGAATTTAATAGGGAGTCCTGATTTTCATGGGCTGGTTTTTTTTTTTGGTTTTTTTTTTTTTTTTTTGCCTAAAGCTTCTTCTTTATTCCCTCCCACCAACCCCCACACCAAAAAAAAAAAAAATAAATATATATATATATATATACTATTGCAAAAGGAGGATTTAATTTCCATTAAATGTGTGTCATTTTTTTGTGCTTAAGTTTATTTGGATATGAAATATTTGGACAGTTTCTGTCTATCCTTCTGAATAAGCCTTCCCCTTCAGAAAAATCCTAGTCTGCTTGTTTGAGTTCTTTGGTGAACCCAAGTACCTATTAAATACATTATCCTTTCTGATAGTCATATGAATTCCTCATTTCAGAACAATGATCACAATAAAAATGTCACCTTTCCTGTATATTTGTCTTTAAATAATACTTTCATGTTAGATACTGTGCTTACATGTGATCCCAAAGCAGACCATAAGGCCTCCCACACTCAAACACACTAGAAATTTTATAAAAGGAAATTTTAGTGTTGGTCTTATTTGCCTTGTTTTGCCTTCCACCAACAATTAAGTTATATTCTGTCAATGAAATAAAAAATATTCAGATAGCACAAAGTGTATCTGGTTGGACATAAACCTGTTGTTTTTTGTTTTTTTTTCTAGTTTCAGAATGGTGTTGTGATTAATTTATATATAAAAAAATGAAATAATTTTAATATCTCCCTGTATTTTTAAAAACATTTATCAGTTAAGATGAGTTATACTTGAAGATCTAATTTACCCCCCCCCAACATTTATCAGTTGTGTAACAGAGAGAACTAAAACGACCATAACAATACAATATTTTTTTTCTGCTGTGGAAAAATCAGTTAAATATAAACCAATATTTTACCAGATATCTTGTGAATATTCCCCCTAAGGGTCAGATCCAGTGTGACTTTCAACATAGCAGAAAGAATTTATGTGCAAATCAACCATCAAGCATGAAATAACAATTGAGACAAGAGAAAGAAACCCCAAACAAATAAAGAAAAAGAACAAATTAAATTCTTAGATCTCAAAATTCCAAAAATACTATAATAAAGACTGCATTAAAGTTATCTATATATCTCTTCCTATGGTCCTTTTACTGAAAGTTTTAAAAGGCAAATGTACTACACTTCTATTAGGGGAAACTATAAAAAAAAGCCATGACCTCATTTGCAAGATCACCAAATATTAGCATTTCCCTTTATTCTAATTGTCAATCTATTTACATATATTATGCTATATTCAATGTACAGTGATGTTTGACTGATTTGGAAGTGCTGACCTATAATCAGGAAACAGATTAAAGGAGATTTTAATTTCCTTTTAAAAATTTGTTCTAATTTTAAAATTCTGTTTGTAATTAATTTTGTTTTCTTAGAAAGTGAATTTATACATCACATTTATTGTGGTGTTGTAGCCCAGGGACTGTGAAAGCACACTGTGGAAAGTTCAGATTTGAGTCAACTTCCAATAATACCATTATTATATTGCGATATCCTTGCTATTTCATTAACTATCATTTACTTCCTATGAACGACACTAGAAGGTGGATCAGTGAGACAAGACAAAATCATAACATCAGCTGTGGATCTTTCCTTCATCACAGATTGTATCTGTTAATTGATCCATGTCCCAGCATGAGGTACCATACACAGTACGGAGGAGACCTTTGCTGGTGGCACAAGCTTTTCATGGATCTGACCTGTATCTATCCCTTGGGTCAAGTGGAAATAGAGGGGTAGATATTCTGTGATCTGCTACAACGTACGGAAGATGGTCTTTCTCCTTCTTGGGTTGGAGGCAGGGAAGGAAATCTGAGCTTGGGTGTGCACCTGGCTTTCCTTCCCTTAGATTTTCAGATGGGAAGTAGCTCCAGCCATTTGGCCAAGGAATTCCTGAGTTCATTGCAGCCACAAATTCGTCCACAAATATCCTCATCCTTCCCAAATGAGCTAGAATTGTCAACTGAGCTGTAAAACAGAGGCAAACTCTTGAACTTCAGCTATTTTCAAAGTTCAGCTAGACTGAGGTTCTGACATTTTTGTGCTTTTTTTTCCTGACAATTTTGTGTTGCCAACCAAATTCAAGAATTCAATACAATTAAATGCATTCATCTATTCTCCTCCTTTAAACTACAGGGAAACACTGACAAAGTCAGAAGAAAGCCTACTCTGATGGACTCTTAGATTCAAGAGCTCTAGACAAGCATGCAGATTTCTGTTTCCCCCAAATAAATTTGAACGCTTGTCTTACTCAGGCTTTCACAGACGTTGCTTTTGGGGTTTTCTTCCTAGAAGAGCCAAATCGCAGCACTGTAGTTCTAGGTTGACTGAGACAGGGGTTATGACTTGCCGATTACACAGAATTGGCACCAACACAGCACTCACACGCGTTTCCAAGAGGCATGACTGAAAACATGTAACAGAATTTGACTCAGTAAAAATTTATTTACTCATGTTAAAATGATGGTTCTCATTTTCTTGTAGTGCCATGTGTTCCAACGCAATGGTTAAGGGTGAATTACTGCTACTGAGTGAAAGCGCTATCTTTCTGGTGACTCACTGAAGTCTCCGGCCTGGAGTTCAACAGAGAAGTTTTGTCATCGGGTTAGGAACAACTTTTTGTTTCACTTGAAACATGCTGACTAGAGTGAAACTCTTTGAACAATGTGTGTAAATAGACCCAGAGATAGATGCTACATTATATCCAAAATGAACAGCTTATTTGTGAGGCTGAGCTTGAGCAGGAATCCTGATGTCGCGGGTGAAGGCAGTGGGCTGGGAGTCAGGAGGTCTGGGTTGATCTCCCAGCTTTGCCAGTTTTTGTGTCACGGTAGGCAAGAGCTCTCAGTGTTCCCAGAGCAACTGGCCTTCTAAGCTCGAATGAAAATGTGGCTCCAGATCTTATTGGCACTTTTTAATGTCACCTATAATATTGCACTACAAGTAGGCTGAAACCACCGATGCTTCGTTTCTGCACTGGTACGTGTATGTGCATGTGTGTAGTGTTTAAAGTGACTAAATTTTTACCGTTGCCTGCAACCTCAGCAGTACAGTCATCAGCACCAAGAGGTGTGAAAGGAAGGCAGGACCACCTGCTAGACACAGCTGCAGAGCTAATTCAGTGAACCGACATGAGGTTACGGCCTTGATACTCAGGATCAGATATGGTGGCTGTTGTTCAAAACAATAGATGATGAAAGCAAAAAATTCTGCCTCCTACCTTCATACATCTGGGCAGTGAGGGTGTCTTTCCTGGACCCAGGATCTGCAGGAGGTGGCAGAGAGGGAGAGCAGAGCCGTCTGGCAACTTGCAGGATCGTGGCTCGCAAAAGAAGGGGCAGGAGCCTGGTTTGTGTGTCCTAATATTCAGAGACAGGGATAGGAGGGGACAGCGGAAGAATATTATGTACCCTTATAAACAATAGTAGTAACGACTGACATCTAAATCACTCCCTCTGGCAACAAGCGAATGATTAAATACTTGGGGGTCAAATTCTGCCAGTGGTATCCAGTACCAGCAAGGTGGTGCTCAGCAGGAGTATCTTTTTCAGCATCTCTCTGTTAGAGAGATGCCGCTCCTAAGTGCCTTTCCCCGTGCCCCCAGAGGATATCTGGCTACCTCAGCACTTTGCAGTGCCTTCAGCAGCGGCCACTCGAGCATTGCACCTCTCCTCGCCGTCTCCCTCCATGCCCCAGGAGGCTGTCACTGCAAAAGCCATAATTTAGGCTTTAATATTTTGATACTTAATGTGACGGATTTCCCTTTTAGTGCACATTGATTTGATCTGATTCAAGGCATGAAGCTGTACCGGTTTCCCACATTTCAGAAGATTTTAGTATAAAACATGCAAATCCCACAGTGCATCCCCCTGTTTCTTTGGCATTATGTCTGCAGAACGGTGTCACGAACGATGACACCTCTTCACAGTAAAACAGGGAAATATCTTTTGCGGGATGTGAGATTTCTAACGAAAGCTTCCCTGTGACACGAGCTGTTGAACTGTCTCCATAGAGTTCTGTTTTAATTTGAACTATTCTTGCCACTCCATCATAAACAACACCATCCAAAAATGCTAGGCAATGATTAAATTTCACTGGGAAATAATAATTAATAAGGGCACAAGTGAGCTGCCTCTTGGTTTAAAAAATATTTCTTTGCCATTCATGTTTGGTTCATCTGAATAGCCCGTAAGTTGTGAAGATTAACAAATTATATTGAAGTCTCCCACTTTAGAGGTATTATCAGTGAAAGGACTGCCATGCAGCTTTACAATTGTCTGTTTTGAAAATGCATTATGAAAATGTTATCTTCCTATCTCAAATATTCTCTTTGAACTAGATAGCTTTCAAATTTGTTAATAAGATGGTGCTATTTTGAAGTATAACTCCAGCCAGCCTCTGTCTCAAACTTAGACATTGAACATATTTTTTTTAAAAAAAAGAAAAAAAAAAGGAAATAATAATAAAAGACACAAAAAGGCAAAGAGTAGGTTTTACCTTCAACATGAAGAAACATAATACTGTATTTCCAAAATCTGTGTAGTTTGGATTTGTACTGGACCTTCCCATAGTAGGATAAATATACGATCCTATTTTTTAAAATATTTGCTGATAGCTAAAATATATTTAAGTTGTCCTCTGTCCTTCTCTCTTCCAGGAGCTGTGTGTTTGCTCAAAGAATATGGGCTATACACATGCATATTTATTCACATTTCTTTTTCTTTTAGACATTCCTGCAGCTCTTTTGTTGGCCAACTGTAAACTGATCACTTACAATTGTACTTGAGTGTTTAGTGACCAGAAAATGTACAAATGCTGCTGCTGCCAGAGTAACTGAAAGTGCACAAGCAGATTGAGGGAAATACTACAGGCAAAAATTAGCCATCATTAGTTACCCCTGCTAATATTGCAGAAAATTGAAATGCTTGCCTCACTGAGAATTGAAGAGCATTTCTGAAGTTTATCCAGAACAAAATATCTGACTTTTAAACACAAATAAGATATAAAGTGTTGCGATGCATTGTTGTGCTGCACATTGGCAGTTTGTAGGAAAATCTGCTAAAGCCCCTTCATGGGAATCAATCCCAGATAAATGCGATCCCTTTAATTACAATTTTAACTGCTTCAGGTGCCATTCTAGGAGCAGGGAGAATTGGGGGGAGAGAGGAGAGGGAGCAAACTGGCTCTGCTTACAACGATAAACATAGGACCATAAATGTCAGACAAAGGCCAAGAACGTTGCGGAGAACAGATTGCCAGAGACGCAGACTACACGTAAGGAATGTTTGTTGGTTTGTATTTGTGGGTTGGTGTCTTTTTTTTTTTTTTTTCCTCCCGAAAAAACTGTGCTAAGTGTAAAATGCAATAATAATCATACAAAATACCTTTGCCCTCACAAAAAAGCCTAAGCTCCACCGTGTTTTATTGTTAGGCTATGATATGCATTTTACATTTCTAACTCTGTTATCTTGGAAGGAACAAATTTTCGTGCAAGAAGATGCAGGGCAGCAGCTAATCGTATGCATATTTTGCTAAATTTAAAGCGATGTCCTCTCCTAGCCTCTTTTATCACTTTTTAGTTTTTTGAGCTCTCCTTTGCCCATCTTCATTGACTTCAACCTGAACTTTACTTCCAAAGCATTTCCCCTCCCCCCCCCCCCCCCCCCCCCCCCGATTTATCCCAGGGGGAAAAAAAAAATATATATATACACAGCACCTTTTTAGTGCTGTAGCACCCTGGCCATGCTAAGGTAACCTTCTGCTGATATTTTGGGTATTCGTTTTCACAGATGACCTTACTGTCGATATCTCTGTCAAGCGCCTTTCAGCAGCACCTGTTACAAATGCTACAGGCTTCCATGCACATGTGGCACCATATTGGAATGATGCAGTTCATTTGACATAATGCAAGTAGGTAGGGTACATGTTGCCCAACATATTTAAACAGCATTATAGTTTCATCCAGGAAAGCTTTCGAAATATTTTGTACAACGTAGAGGTTTAGGCACGATAATGTATAAATTGCAAAGGTTCATTTTGGATCCTCATTACCAAAACCAACCAACCAAGGAGATAACACAGAAAAACATGCCATTCCCTTTTCTTTTCTTTTCTTTTCTTTTTTTTTTTTTTTTTTTTTTTTTTTTTTTTTTTTTTAAGATAATACTATTACACACAAGGAAAGATTAATAATTAACCACAGAGAAGACACCTTTTTTACAGTCATATGAAATATAAAATACAGAGCAATTGTAATATTTCTGAAGCTGTTATACTTGTGAAAAATTAAAATGCATAGTACTAAGTACCTCCCCAAATGCCAAGCTTTCAAAATAGGTACAAAAACTTGCTAAAATAATTTCCTGAACAAACAAAAAGCTCAGCCCATATATCAAAGCTCATACATCTTACATGTTCTCTTGTCTCTTCTTATTTATATTAGGATTTCAGCACCTGCCTGTACAACCGGTGCATTTTGTGTGTTGCTGTCACATTACAAATATTTTTATTGGCTAGCACTAGTATTTATTTTAATACCAGCAGAGATGTCTGATTATTATTTCTATTAAACTTTGGTTTGGAAGTGCAAGAAAAAGAAATACTAAACAGGAAAAGCTACTTTAATCTTGCCTCCAGAGGTAATTAGAGCGTCCAATTTGGTAACCTTTTGTAAACACACAATACCCACTTTCACTAAGCCAAATGAACAGATGATGTTGCACAAATCATATGGAGTTATTTGTACATAATCCTAAGGCATCAGGTAAATTGGATCCAAAGACAAATTAGGGAACCACAAAAGATCCAACCAAACACACAGAACCACCTCATGCTAAAATAAAGAAGCAAGGTTAATCGGCAAATACAGTGCTGAGGTATTGTTTGCCCCTACAAACTGTGTCTCTTGTACATACACAGCTATGAAAATACAGCTGCTAAAAGGAAGGAAACACTGTAATTTTGTATTTAATATTTACACCTGGAAACCACTGAGCAACAACTATGAGATTTTCAGAAAAAAACTATATTGTGAAAACACATTCTTATAGGAATTTCATCCCAGGGTGTCTTTACAAAACTAGCAACACAACGGGCAGAACTAATCCCGTATTACTATTGCTTCCGACTCACCTCTGTGGCCACTCGGACTCTGCTTTACATCTTTATACTTAGTTTGTCTCTGACCTGAAATAATGAAGCTATGAACTGTTAACCAGAGGGGGAAGCCTTAGGCATTCAACTTTTAATCTTCTAGCATGGCAGTTCTTATTCCGTCAAGAATAAACACGTTTGTTAGCTATGCCCCGTGCAGTCTCATATATGCATCTGTCCATTGATAAAAGATGTACTGGCACTGGGCTATTAGCGACCAATAATTCTACGTGAGCCCAGTATTGTTATTAAAAGGAAGGGGAGGTGGGGGAGTGGGGGGAGAGGAGGAAAAAAAAAAGACAAGAAAAAAAAAAAAAAAAGAATAAAAAAAGACCAGACCTCACATATATAGAGGAGAGAGTCAGAGATGTATTCACTAGTTGAAGGAGGAGAAAAGTGAAGAAGTGCGGAGTGGGTGGCACTCTTTCTGGTGTGGTTATATTATTGTGGTATTAAATCCAGTTATATCATCACTTTCTCACTACCCAGGAGCGGGACAGATGGGAAAGCGTGGTGGGAGTGCACCAGGAATAATGTTGGCATGCATTGCTGGTGCAAGGTGAGGAAAGAGGACTGAGCTCCTTGCAGGTGAGCAGAACAGAGAAAATCACGGAAAGGATGGAAAGCAATGTCCCTCAACCTCCTTTTCCCAAGGATGTCCATGGTGGCTGTGTGGTTTCCCCTCCAACACCACCCAGCCGCTGAGCTTCTCCATGGCCCCTTACCAAGGACGTACTCTGCAAGGTTAATTTTTTCACGCTTCCTCTGTATATTTTTTAATCTCCAGTGTGATTCCCCCGGGGGTAGAGCATAACAACTGACAGTTTTTTTTCTGCACGGCTCTCTGCAGGGTTGGAATCATCTCCTACATTCCAGAAGCGGCTGAAATGAAGGGGACGAGCCTAAAAAACACTTTCTCAACCCATTCCTTTGGAAAAAGTCTTTGCTGTGGTGGCTTGGGAAACTCAGCCCATGTTTTATAGAAAAAATATAGGAAGAAAAATGGCCAAGGGCCCTTGAATCTACATTAACAGTCTTATTGAAGCCAACTGTCTGAAGGATGCCAAGACAAATTGTGTTATTGTCCACAGACTCTACTTCAACCCGCCTTTTTTGAAGATGTACTTCCCACTTTTCAAAATAAGCCACAATTAGACGAAATCAGCTTAATCTCACAGATCCACACAGTTTTGGTCTAAAATGCAGATGAAACCAAGCTGATAGGTGTTAAGGACGTATTGTAATATTAATACGTGGCACTAGACTATACAGCTTCATAGGAAAGTTACTATAATTGGGATTTTTATCCCCTGGAAGTCAGAAAAAATTATTGACAGTTTCTGGGTCCTAAATGCATCACCGTTTCAAGTAAAATAACAAGCTTTGCCTGGGGCTGTGTTCATGCTATGTGATCACTTGATACTTTGTCTATGTGGCTTCCCATGGTAGGAGAGAAAGGGAGAGAGACAGAGAGGAGCCTCCGTCGAAAGAGGGGGGAGTCAACAGATCACTTCATGAGTAATTATTATTTTTATTATATTATTTCAACATCATGATAATTAATGACTGAACTTCCAAACATGTTTGTGTGAATTCAGCATACTGATAAGAATGGCTGCATAGTGGGTGATTTATATTTGTTTCTGAGTTTTTGCCTGGGTGCTTAGCAGCAGATTGCCGTTCTGTAACTGCATTACTGGGGGGTAACTGGAAATGTTTTACAGGCACGTTCTGCCATTTAGCATACAACTGTAATATGGTTCTATTATCCATTTTCAATCAATATTTAACCTTTTCAATAAACAACTTAAGTGTACTAAGCCAGAAGGAGGAAAGATAATTGCCACATGATATATTTGGTTTCCAGGTATACTCAGCTGGCTAAAGTAAAGTTAATTAGGTTATAGGTAGCACAGCAGCATTTAGAAAAATATATCTTCTGCCTCATAAACCTTTTTTTCAGTCAATAGCATCAACAAATACTTGCGGATGATGCCTGTAATATGATGACTGCTACTTGAAAACCAGGACTGTGCATCTCGCCCGTGCAAATGGCGTATGTTACCAAACGGTATTATGGTAAGCGATGGAGGTGGGTGGGTGGGCACCACAGATCTCCACATCCAGCTTTGTGTTTGTGCTCAGGACTACGTTTGGGAGCCTGGCTGTAGGAAAACCAACTCCTTGGAAGAGGGTGACTCTATAATGTGTAACAGAAGCAATTTTTTTTAGAAGATGATAGAAAACAAGAAATTAAGAGGCTTTATTGTTTCACTATAAAAAGCTCATTGTTTATGGTAACTTCACTGAAGCGGTATAAGCTTGAAAATACTGTTGTTCATAATTAAAGGATGCTATTGTCCACTGTTCGTACACGAGTTCAGTTCCATTGCACCCTTCAGAAACCTTTTTGCTTTGCTATTGCAATGCACAAACCAAGAAATAACTTAGGTGCGGTATCTCTTGAAAAATCCTTGTTTCACCAGTAATCATAACTGCCTTTTAGATAGGTATAAGTAGCTATTTTTAAAGGAGAAAAATAACATTTAGAATTCATGTCAGTGTTAATGAAGAAAAAAATGAAAATAAGCATTTAAAACAAAAGGAAAATCTGCTTAGAAATTGTTTCCATAGAGCTATTTTATTAGCATTTCATCCATTGTAGATATATATTTTGTATTTGTTCATCTGATATGGTTCTCACTTACTATGACATGAATTACAGATGACTTTCCAATGTTGCTTTTTTTAAAAAACAACAACAAAAAACAACAAAACAAAACAAAAAAAAAACCCAAAAAACCCCTATGGCTAATAAACCCAGGGAAAAAGGACGATTTTAGAATCTTGATATAAACACCTATCTTTACTCAGGCGAGTGGTCCTGTTCAGCAAAAGATGAATGACTATCACTCATTTAACTAATGGGAGTCTTTCCCTGGATCAAGCGTTAGATCCCTTGTTTATTTGCCATAGTGAATACTGTATAATAGGGATTCCAGTGAAGTCAAATGGCAAGCCATGCAGTGATTTCAATGAGACCAAAACTAGGCCCAGAATGATCAACAGTGATCTTTATTATCTGAGGGTAATAATGTACCACTCTAGTTTACCAAAAGTAGCTGCTCTGAATATGTTATAGTTTCAAGAAGACTGAACGAATGCATCTGTCTTCATGAATGGTGATTAAAAAAAAATGCAAATCTTCTTACATCTTTTCTTCCTGACGTTAGGTCATTGCTTTATGGCCTTCTTTTCATTTGCACATCCATAGTAATTTCTATTTTGGGACGCTATTGAAAATATGAGATTCACTGAATCCAAATAGACATTCTTATAATAAGCAGATTGTACTGAGCTACAAAAGCTGCAGTATAATAAAACAAATTGTATGAATGTGAGAAGAATGTGTAAGAAGTTTCATCATAAAAAAATGACCAATAACATTAAGATGTTTTGTACGAGGAAAACACTCCAAGCACTGTTCTTTGTTACTGTATAAAAAGCCTTTTTGCAATGGCTGTTCCTTGACACAGAGTCTTTATATGTGAAATAATTTATTGCTATACCTGTAACTGAAATAATGACTAAATCATTTTAAAAAAAGTCTCATAGCTCCAACAGAGTAAATCTTCTACAACTTGCTGCAGTGCTAATCGTAAGCATGTTATACAGTAAGTTTGCCTGAAGCTAAGTTAAGCAGGCAGATTAGGACTGTAATATAGTATCAGGGCTCATAAATCAAGTGTGCTTGCAGATTTTCTTTCACTTACGGCTCCTTCTTACAGTTCAGACAAGTCATAATTACACATCAGTAGGCATTGTGAACAGAGGAATGAGCTACAACATAACGCACAATAAACCCTGTCATATAAAAGCAAACTGGATAAAATAACAGAAGCAATACTCCATTTTACAACATCACACTAAAGAATTACACCATGCCATTGTGTAATATTCTGATCAATCAAGAGCCCATCCACAATTGACAGTCCCAGTAGGCTAAAATTTACTATTCAAAGATATTTTCCATTTGTATTTATTATTATTATGATTATGATTATGATTATTATAATATACGATGAATGAGAACTTAAAAAAGCCAGAGGTTCAAAATAAAAAGGGCTCAGTGCAAAATACAATTAAAGATATTTTCCTAAAGCTTTACTATGCAGGCAATCTTTTGACAAATAATAATGGGGAAGAGGTAAATGATTTTTCATTCATATTTTGTTAGCATTATGACACTGAGCACAGGTACTGTATGCCATCTCTTTTAAACCAAAGCCATGCTGACTGATGTCTCCTAGTTATTTCAAGGCTTAGAATGAGATCAAAGGTGCTATGGCTTTAGCGTATGACATTAGCGGAACACTGAAAATGGGATTTGATGAGATGAGAAAATATTGGTTATTTTAATTCTAATAAAATAATTTCAAAAGAATCAGTAGGCAGCAGGTAAATAGCAAGCACTGCATAAAGGCACAAGGGTTTACGGGGCTCCTGCCTTCTCCCCTAGAAAATTATCCTACATTTCCACTTTTTGCACAAAGAGAGCCCATAGCTGTCCCTAATTTCACTTGTGCAATTGTAAGGCTCTTTTGTTGCCAGATAACTCCTATTGCAGCCCTGTGGTTTCTCCTTTGCTGTACTCCACCTTATGGTTATTCTTCCACACGTGATTATAATCAAGACCCCTTGTCTGTGCCTCGGTAGCAGAGGGTCGTAGACTTGTGGATGTGGAAGTACATGGTGAGGGAGAGGACAATGCTGCTTCCAGAAAGGCAAGCTCTTGGACAATTGATCTTCTGGCCAAGATTCAGCTTGGGTGGTTCAGATATGAAAAAATCACCCCTGGTAACTACCTGTCACCAGCCTTGATAACATAAGATCAGCAGAATTTGATTTTTTGTTTTTTCCAAATTAGGTTGATTTCTACATCTGTGTACCCATTAAGCTTTATTACAATGGGTTTTTTCTGTTTGTGTTGGGTTTTCTGTTCATGTTGGGCTTTTTGATCCTAAATCATTTAAGTTTTTTCAAAAATGCCCACCCATGTATGTGTTTTTAATCTTCTCCTCTGCACCACATGCTCTGGCACAGGCAGTATGGCACTTGGAAAAAGGGAGTGCTGTCTTCTTTCTCTGGTTTACTGTATATTATGTCCCGCCTGCCTAAAAAAAAGGAAAAAAGAAAAGAAAAAAAAAAAAAAAAAAAGCCAACAGTAAAATGAAGCTGCAAGGTGCATCAAATGTGATGTCTCAGTCAGAAGGAACTTCCCATCACAATTTGTCGTGATCCTTCCTGAGATGGCATCTGTTGCAGAAAGTTGCACATTTTAAGACTTGTCTTGGAGACCAAAATCTCAATCTTTGAGCCAAGTATGGCTGAAGGAGGGGTAGGGGGACTAGAAACTGCAGTGTCATGCAGCATATAGCGCCCATATTCACCAGCACTTGTAATATGATAAAAACAATCACTCTTTTACCCTTTTTCCAGGTGCCATCCTGGGTTTCCCCTGGCTTTTGCCATTTTTTCACTGGTACAGGTGTTTTTCTAATGCTGGCCTTAAGGTCTACCTCCCTCGACTTCTCTGATGTCTTTTCCCATATTATTTTAGATTCTTCTATATGTCTCCAGCATCAGAGAATTCACCTAATATAAGCTTGAGCTATTCTTGCTTCTTTCTTGGTCACTGCCAGTGGCATGGCCATGTGCTGATCAGTTTTTCCATTACCCCCACACCCAGAGCTTGTTGCCTCTCCAAAATTGCAAAGCTGGGCATCCTGGGGCAGTTACGAGGTTTTACATGATTTTGCCTTTTCCATCTCTCCACATTAAAATATATTGCTTAAATTTTACCTGTTTCTGTGCAGTACAGTGCTTTCCGAGGCTCTGCAATGCCAGCTCCTGCTCTGCCCTCTTCACCTGGCAAACTCGCCCCATCTGTGTTTGATTGAAACTGCCAGAGATACCCAGCGCATCAAAAGGAGTCACTAATAGAGTGCAGGTTACCTTCCCTATTGCTATAAGGCAATAGCTGCAGGTAGACATGGAAAAAGTTACAACATTTTTAAAAGGCTTAAATTTGCATCAGCTGTGCATGCCCAGGACAGTATTTGCAGATAGAAATAGAAAGTAATAATGGCATTAAAAAAAGGCTTAAATTTGCACCAGCTGTGTATGTCCAGGACTACCAGGCTTCTTGGGACTGCACGATCCAGCAAATGCTCAGGAAAACTTGCAGCACCCCCCTTGTCTCCCCGCTGCTGAGGTGTGGGCTTCCTCAGGATCCACCTGCCTGGGAAAGCCTTGGGTTTTCTGAGGAGAAAGGGCAAACCTTCCAACTAAATTTTAAGAGTAAAGTGAGGAAATACAGACTTTGTCAAGGAATGTTTTATGCATATTTATTTCCCTTTCAAAAATGCCAAAGAGCATTTAGTTAAATTATAGAAAACAAATTTCTGAACACAGTGCCCTTCTGCGTCCTCACTATCCTTCTAAGGCTGGCCTTGCTCTGCGCGTTATTCAAGCAGTGCTTTTGTCTTGTAACCTTCTCGGTTGTCTTGTCTCTGGAAATGTAACAGTAATGCTTTTATTACAGACCGTTTCCCTGCAAACTGTCTCTGCTGCCTCTCCCTTGCTGCATGTCCACCTGAAGCTTCTGGGCAGAGGGCTTCTGCCGGACAGGGACCACACTGGTGTCAAGCCCACCTTGTCTGCATTAGAGGAATTGGCATCTGGTGGGCTTCAACTGCTCTGTCAACACTTCCCACATGCCTCCCTCCATCAGATGTCAAATCCGTGAAAGACCGCGAATTAACGGTCTCACAGCGAGAAGGCTGAGGAGCACTGTGATAGTCATAAGCCAAAGGAGAAGTCACATGTTCATAAGCAAATTGCCCCAAACCATCAGGCTGCTTTCCCTCTGATATTTTCCTAATTTGTAATACGCAGTCAGACCATCCTATTCAATCAACATTATTAAATGCTATTCATTATTTTTGTAATTATCTGGGAAACAAAAGGCGGCTTTAAGGCTGTGTATGCAGCAAGTCATCCCAGCAAGTGGGGGGGGGGAGCAGATTTCCCACCATGTTGCAGTAGCCCTCTGTCCACTCTGGTGTGCTTGACCATATCCTCAGAGCCATACTCTATACTCTTACACACATGTGATCTTTCCATAAAATATTTTTTATTTAATTTAATTTAAAAAATTAAATGTTATAAAAAATAAAATAAATTGGTCCCTCAGCTAGTTATGAGCTCTGTATAGAGATATAGTCCAGTTGCTGGGATTTTGATTTTCCTCTATTTTAAGGAAAAGTGTGAGTCTGCCTGTTATTACCCTCCTTTTGTGCTGAAATTCACATGTTCGGTGGACATTTTTGGTCCATAGCTCTGACATAATTTCCATCCTGGTCTGAGACAGCACCAAGGGGTTGAGGTTTTGCCTGACTGTGGGGGGTCTGATTCACTTTTGCAGTTTTTTTCATTTCCTTCTTTCTGAATCAGTATTAGGGTCTGAAAGGTGATGGGCTGAAAAATAACCCCAACATTGGAGAACTGCATAACGTTCTGCAAAATTAAATTTAAAGACAAAATTGCCTTACAGCTAGCCACTACAGTAGATGACAATTTGAGTCAGCATTTCATTCCTGGAGTAAGTTAGTGAGCTTTCTGTGCTGACTGAATTGATATTTCCTGATGAAAGGAGAAGCGTTTGTAAAGTACATAAAGATTAGAAAAGTCTAAAAAGCAGAAACTAAGTAATTAAGCGTTTAACACCCCTGCTTTACAGTAAGACAAAAACAGGGCAACTTTGCCATCCACAGTATGGCAAAGCATAGGTATAAATTGCACATGAGGTGCTAATTTGGTCAAGCATTGTGATCTTTATGAACTTTAGTATAATTTTCAAGGGCAGATGTTACAGCAAGATGAAGAACAATGTCATTTATCCAGTGCGGGGAGGTCACACAACCAGCCTTTTATGTGCATTTGCCAACAGATAAGGTCTGGTGGAGTTTTACAATAAAGACAAATATATTAGCATGCCCATGAATCAATATTGTTTAAATAGTGTACCAGAAGGTTCACTGTCAATCACTAGTTTCTGAAAGTTGTTCATCCCAACTGTTAGGTGAATACTGAATATATTCACAGAAGTTTGGATCTGTTCATGAATAATTCATTAAAAAAAAACAAAAACAAACCACAACCGATCAATTTGCAATTAATAATGATTCAGCTTCTCCCACCCATACTCACACAAAACAACACTATTACGGGGCTTACCCCTCTACTGATTAAACTCTTTAAAGGGGACAGAAGCAGACCCTGGTCCTACCTCTGCAACAAATAATTGATTCATCCTCTTTACTAAGCAATGCTCTGTGGAAATTTCAAAAAGATTTAGCACAGCTACAGAAAAACAAACCAACCAAAAGCCCAAACCTGTTGAAATGACTTCATGAAATGCTGAAAACTCCTTTCTCTTGCCACAGTCTTTTAGGAAATCAGATAATTCCCCTACATGCAACACAAAACTGTTCAAATCCCGGTTTTCCCTCTTTTCCTCTGGCCTTCTGCAGCACAAAGAGCTTCAACCCTAACAACATTCTGACCAACATCTCTTCTCAAAATCCAAGGAAATTAAATCAGCCAATTTCATCGAGTTCCCTTGCTCAGGTTCTAAGTTCACCCTTTCATTTTCAGCTTTTCTAAAGCAAGTATTGTAAAGCCACTTAAAACTTTAAATCAGTAGTACTGTAGAGTAATCCCATTGGGAAAGAGAAAACAATGAATTGCATGAATTTGGGTATTCTGCTTGTTTAGTCACCCTTGAAGGAAAAGGACTGGTGAAACTAAAGCAAAATAAATGAGAATTTCAGAATTTAAAGAACAACCTGGTAAATTGCACTTTTACTCACCAGCGGGGATCAGCTTTTAGCCAGGGTGAGAGAGGAGATAAGACCAGACCTTAAAAATCTTATTCTGTCACCATGTAAGATAATAGCAGAACCTAACTGTTTTGTGAGTGCTACTCAAATAAAATAGCAATGTAAAACTGAAATCTGCATGTAAGATTACCATTCCAACAGCATTTTCAGAATGTTCCAAATTTCTTTTTCTTAAGCAAAAATAGTATTTTCATATATTTTACACATTCAGCTTCACTGAATTTCAAGAGAAAGCACATTTTCTTAGGTAAAAATAATAATCAAGAGAAGCCAAATGATCTCTAACTTCACTGCTCTTAAAAGAATGTATAATGAGGTCTATCATTTTCTTCTCAACACCTTGTTTGGGCTCTTTTTATTTTCTTTTGGGTTTTTTGTTGTTTTGTTTGGGTTTTTTTTCTTCCCACCTTACACAGAGAATAGTGCCGGCAGACCAGACCTTTTCTTTCTGTAAGGCAACATAATTACCTTGTAGTCACTAGATCTAAGCCTGCTACCCAACCTGCAAAGAATTAAATCCTAAATGAGGTAAGTTTAAGCTGGTAAACTCGGAAACAGTAACATCGAATTGAGAAATTCTCCACCTGTGTTGGTTTTTATTACACAAAACAGGTCAGGTCCCAACCTTATCAGCATCACTACCCATTCCCATCCGATTTCTGGATTCCCAGGCACAAACTCCAGTCCCTTTTCCTCTTCAAAAGACAAATTCAGAGCCCTCATGTTTGACTGGGCTGAGCTGAACACCTAGTTGCTGCTGAGATTAATGGCATGGATATCTTCCCTCATTCCCCTAGATGATGTCTCTATGAAATATTGTCACCTGACAGGATGTAATACACTGCTTTGTACTGAGATATATTCTGGTCTGAGCAGAGATCCATCATACAGCAGTTCCTACTGAGTGAAATTTGGCATTTTCAGTGTTTTCCATCAGGTCTCTTCAAATGATGGTTGCTGGATGGTTACCCAAACAGAGTTGAATTTCACTGCATAAGGAGGATTCACCAATATCTCAGTTGTCTTTTTGCATTCCAATTACCTAAGTATTCCACCTATTATCATGGCAGAAGGGCAGGTATTGCCACAACAGGTGGGTCTCCGGGGTGATGTTTACTCAAACTACAACAGAAATCATTAACAAACTGAAACTAAGCATTCAGAAGTGAGAAACCATGCAAAGTTTCAGTAATGAAGTACGCTAACACAGGATCTCCTAATTCATCTGGAACCAGAAGTCTGTATCATGTTTTTCTGCATGCCTATTTTTCATCAAACAGCATACAATCTTTACTTGACTATACTGTATATCTTCTCTGCCTAGTGGGAACCCTAATTTGCTTTAAATTGCCAAAGTGCTCATTATGGAATGGTTAGTAGCTAGAGTTTGTACATAATATTTGAAAATCAGCCTTAATTTTTCTGCCTGAGATGAACACTTGGATTTCAGAGTAAACATAATCAGAGATTTACACAAACTCAGTGAACCCTGTTTATTATATTTGCCTGGAATAGCTACAAAAGAGGTCAGAGGTCCAATGTCTTCCTGCAGAGACAGATCATGTTCTAGCTGGTACTGAGGAGGAAAAAACCAGTAGGTGATGCTTTAATGAATGGCTTATCATGTGGAACACACCATGTGATAATAGCAGAGCTGGTAAGGAAAGAAGGAAGTAAAAAACATAAAGGCTTTTGCTAGGTTTACATTGCTTGAAAGCTTACATTTCAACAGTAGCAGATGAAGAGGGTTTATTACGAATATGTAGTAAAATCTACAGCAAGTTGAAAGGAGCTTTGAACTTTTTGTTTAAACATTATTTTGGACTCGCCTGTGAGATGGCATTGCCCTGACTAAATAGAAACACATATGGGAATATTTTGATTTTTTGTGTCATTTATTGTTATCATTTTTGCTGAAGAGACCTTACCTAAGAATTCAGTTCAGAAAAAAAGAAAAGGGGGGGGTGGTGGGGTGTAAAAAAAAAAAAAGTCACAGACAGATCATTCCAAACACTAAAGCAGTAGTCAATAAAATAAGTAACAATTTGATTTTTGTTTACAAAAGGTTGTCAATTAGGCTGTGAAAATGCTTGTTCTTTGAGACTAAAAATTATGGGGATAGAATGGTCCAGCTTTCCTAAATAAAGCATTTCTACTACATGGCATGGACCAGATCCACATCTTAAAACTAGGGCGTATAAAGTACTTATTTCTGAATTACTCTTCTTCTTGTCTTTTGAGAAAAAGAAAGAGGCTCAACATTGAAACAAAAATGCACCTATCCCCAGTTGTGGCTCTCCATCAATCACCTTTTCTGTTTTTAAAGCAGGAGGCACAAAATGTTCTTTCCACCATTTACCCAGAAAACAGTGCCTTGACAAATATCTTGCTGGCATTAAAAATGCCAAAACATGATGGCTCTTATTACTAACCCTTTTAATTAGCCTGACCCTGGGATCTTACTGTAAAAAAGACATCAAGACCCAACCCCCTTGAAAGCTGCATCTGCCAGTAGGATATTCAAAAATACTGAGGTGGGATGGAATTGTAACTCCCCTTGAAACCAGGGGAAATTAGGTGTCTAAGGAGATATAGGCTTGTGTTTATCAGAGGAAAAAAAACAGAGTGTTTCAAATTTAGCTTTCATTTTGAGAAGTTAACCCCTGGGAAACCAGAACATTCAAATTTAAATTTCCCATGGACACCTGAACCCTGGCCGCTTGGGCTCAGACTGAAGATCGATCTTTACGATCTTGCCTTGCAGGACTACGAGTAATAAGAACTAAATGTCTGAGCTAATAGAGTGATTAATTCTCATTTACATAGGATAATTCTCATGCAGTTAAAACCTCCGGCTGAAGTCTGAACGGTATGGAAGGAGACTCTCCATGGTGAGCAGGGGAAGACTGGGATGGGTGGCATTGGATGCAGCAAACATACTTTCCCTCATGTATAGGTTTCAAATACTTGGTCACATATTCATGGACACATGTTAACAGGCAACAACAGATCCTCCCCCTGGGGGTGTAAAGGCTGATGGGGAACCCTCCTCTTTCCCTCCTCTTTTTCAAAATGCTGGGAAGAGCCATAATCTGCCCCTGCATGCTTCTTCGTAAAAGGTCCTCTGGGCACAGACAGCATAAGATCCATGCTGTCCATCACTTACCCTGTCCCTGCTGAGGCTGGGGAGCTTGCAGAAGGGGCTCATCCTGACTTAGCCCCTGGTTGCTCACAAAAATGTGCATTTCTGGTCCTGACCCAGCCCTGAGAAAGCAAACCAAATCCTCAGCAAACACCAAGGAGCAGATAAAACCTAAATCACAGGCATGGTGCAGTACTGCAAGAGTACAGGCTTGCAAAGTCAGATGAAATACGTAACTGGAAGGTAAACTCACATTGCTGTTTAAGTTGGGGTTTGATCTGAAATACTCTTTGAGGCTTTGATTTCTGAGACTTTCATCTCTTGTTCAGCAATAAGTTCTACATGAAAGTCTGGTGTCCTATGTTGTTTTAGAAAGTTACCTGCCAGGATAAATTATGGTAACAATGACTGCTGATGCCTCTGGAAGCTGTTCCCTGCTGACTGCTGCCCACAATGTTCAGCATGTTATCATGGGGTAGGCAACCTCAGCTTCCTTTGCTGAAGGCCTCTCACACCCAGAAACACAGCAGTCCTTGGGGGTCGTTGCTGTAAAAGCAAAGATAGAATGCTCCATGTTTATGCATGGCACAACTCCAGCAAAAAATAAAGAAAGGAGGAGTGAATCCGACCTCTTCTTTTGGCAGAACTCAGAAATACCAGTTGTGCTACCATCACACTTCTCTTACAGGAGTGTGTGCAAGAAGTTAACCTCATTAATGAGTGTAATTAAGACAAAATTTTAAAATTCTAGTCTCTGCTCGATAGGTATAGGTTAGGTATAGGGCAACAGAAATTTGCATTTGGATATCACAGATCAATTAAGAGTGCTTACAACATGATGTTCAGGTGTACACAGGCTGTGTGAGGTGAGCACGTGGCTCTGGATGGGGGAAGCAGGCATCCCAGGACAGTATCTGCCTCCAGCACATCCTAGACCTGCACACGATCCACACAGCAGGAGCTGCAGAAGAGCCATATTCCTCCTGCACTGGCCTCTGGGTCTCAGAGAGACCATCCAGGACTTTGAGTTAATTTTTTTTTTTTTTCTCTTAATGGATGGATTTTTGAAACTCAGCCCAAATTTTTCCTCAAGCACCAAGACACACATTCAGCCCAGGAGGACTTACACCGCTGAGTGCAGTGCACACGCAGGCAAATATTTAAGCTCACAGACTCAGTGCTTGTGGCCACCGCTCCTGCTGCCCATCCACTCACTATATTTGGCAACGTGAGGACTTCTAGAAATGCACTGAGCTTTGAAAATACCTTTTCAGCAAGTTTAACAAAACAGGAAATAATTCCAGCATGTGCAGGCTGGAACGTTACAAGTCCTTAACTTGTAACGTATCTCTTGTCATCTGGATCAAATATTTGCAGCAATCCTTGGAGAGGTTCTGCATGAGACTGTCACACCCCACCCCAGGAGGTAACACAGGGATGTTTACAAAGGCAAAAAAGAAAATATCCTCTTTTCTATCCAGTTCCTTGTACCACATAAGCATCCACATTGATACTAATACTAAAACAACTGAACATCTTACAAAGATGCTAAATATTCCTGAATGCCAACGCAAACATTCCTAAATTTCTTCTCCATGGTCTCCAAAACAGCAGCACCCACACCGTGCTGCTCCCACCTGGCTACGGTGGGCTGGCTTAGCCTACAGCAGTTCAGGCATCTCAGGCAGAAAATCAGTCACCAACTCCTACCAAACCTTCTCAAGATCCCGCGTACTCTTGCCTTGCTGGTGGCCTTGCTCACTTCTATCCACAGTCCTGCTGTGAGAATCTCCAAGACTGCCTTTCTAAGCACAGCACTTTTCTCTTTGGCCCATCAACACCCAATTTATATTTTCTTGCCTTGCATTTCAGGGTGAGAGTGTTGGGACAGGGACCATCTTTTTATTAGTGTGCCCAGGGCAGTGAGGTCCAGGTTTGCAAATAGGCTTCTGACAGCTTGTTCATATCAAAAAGAACTGCAACTACAACAATATATCATACAACTGCTCAGACATGGACTTCTGCCACATATCAGCCAAATTTTTTTCAGGAACTTGAAATGGTATAGAGGAATCACAGTGCTGCAAAGCAAAAAACAGCGTTGGTAACACCACCCACAACCCGTACAACTTTTCAGTGAGTTTTCTATGATATCGGGTAGGCTTCTATCCCCCACCCCCACCCCCCTCCCAGCAAACAATCAGGGGCCTGGCTGCAATAAATAAATAAAATTCCTCCTGTTATTTACCATGGAAGCTTCTAATTTGCTTATTACTTTGCTTATCTATTCATTGAGATAATTATCTGACACCTGCCAACAGCAGATTGTTCTGACAGATTTTTATTGGCTGAGATCAACTTGTTACTTGCCATCTGTCCAGCTAAGGTGGTTTACAGGTCAACAAGCTGGTGAGCTTTGGAAAATCTTAAAATGAACTTGAGCAGCATCCTTCCTGAACTAATTTCATTTTAATCTCCCGTAAAGTACCTGAAAGGATGGACTTGAAAATTAGCTTTCAAGCAGAGTGTACGAGATAAAATAATTTTTCTTTGTGATGATCTCGTGTAGTCTATTTCCCATGAGGTTTCCTAAAAACCCAGATGAATCCACTAGCTGCCAAGATGCTGTATGACACTAAAGACCTCTGAAGAATGCAAAGAAAGAGGAGGCCATACATGGTTTAACCACCATGGATGTTGGGAGAAATAAGTTTCTCTTAACAAGCAAAAAATTTGAACCATGAATGGTCCAGCCATTATTTCTCATGGTGGCCTTACTTCCTTGCTGATGGATAAGGAAGCTTTCCTCCTGCTTAATGTTGGTACCCTGAACGTACTCAGTCCGATGCCCATGCTGTCTCTTGTAAGATGCCTCCAGCTCCCAATGCTATGCCATCAGATTTGATCAGTCTGGGAGCTGGGCAGCTGTAGTCCCCAAAGTCCCCCGTCACCCTTCTTTCTCCCCTGCAGAATTTCCAGCGGGGCTCTGCAAAAGCACCTTTGGCTGCAATAAGGGTCTCTGCCACCTATGGCCCTGACGGATGGATCCGTGGTATTTGTGCTTCTTTGGCTGTCTCTCTGGGAGTGCTGGAAGGTCTTTAGTGTCTGCTGGGAACCTGTAGGCCACTGGTTTGGTATTCCATACTAAGTGCCAATGCTCAAACAGCTGTGCTCTTGGTGTTCTTCTAGACCTCCCTCTGGATATTCAGCTTCAAATTTTCTCTTTGCTTCCATATCGAAACAAGTTTTGACAGAATATAATGGAAAACATTTGAATTAATATTCAGATTTTACTCTAATTTTACTTCTGAGCTGTCTATGGTAAAGTACTAACCTCTTTCACTCAGTTAACACTTTTCAGAATTGGCACAACCATTCTGATGGTTTTTCAAACCATTCTCAGAAAGCGGGGGGGAGCTCACAGCTATTGCTGCAGGATGTTTCAAATGAAGCCACGCTAACTTAAAAACTTCTCAGGGCTCCAGAAGTGAAAGTGAGCTTTAAATGATAGCACTTAACTACACAGAGGACTTATTTTCCTCTAAGAAACTCATCCTAGTGGTGCCAGGAGACCTTCCTAACGACTATGGATCATTTAAAGATAATGGCACTGTAGGTCCCCAGGACAGCATTTTGTGCCAACACATCCTTCTCCAGAACCTTTCCAATTGTCGTGCAAATGCTCAAGATGGTCCTGTTGGGCACAGATCACTGCTGGGTGTGACGAGTCTATCATAATAATGTGGTGGAAGGGAAACGTCCAGCAGAGGTTTCAAAAACACCCAGTAATCCTGAGGACTAAAGTCCTGACAATATTTTTTGTAGGAAAGGTGGTGACTGCAAATGCTGTAAAGAACACTCAGTCTTCTATGTTGAATATTGCAGCCATTTTAAATTAAACATAAAACCATCTTCAGAGTACAGCTCTGTAAGTCACTCAGAGAAAAACGGTTCTGCATTTTGGTACACAATTTAACCTGAAGTATATGTATATTTATAAATATATATTATGCACGGAGGGTTTTTCCTAAAATTTTCAAATCATATGAGGTGTCAGGTTGAGATATTATGTGTTACAGTTGTAAGCTAGAAATAAACTGGAAACAGGTTTTAATGAAAAGATACGAAACAGAGGACAAAACCAGTGCCCACAATGGTGGTTTTAAAAGGTGTAAATTTAAAACATCTTTCCAAAACTTGTTCTTAAATTATTTCTGCATTAATATACTGTGCCCTTCTTCAAATAATCATAAATTCACCGAGTGAATCTTTCTGAGCTGATCCTCCGAAAGTCAAGAATTTTCCCAGAATTTATAAAAACCTGGTGAGTGTTACTCATTATCAGTTTGAAGAATTGATTCCAGTGGAAATCCAATATGTTCTCTCAAAAATGTCTAGCGTATCTGCTTCTCAGCTGAGATCTCAGAAAAAGTCTCGATGACACCTCGCACAGAGATGGATTACAACAGGAAATGAAGAGGTCTAAACCCAGCGGTTTAAAAGTGGTGCCTGCAATCTGACATGTGGATGCGCATTTGGAGGCAGTGACAGCTGGGTGTTGCCAGCACCTGTGGAAACCAGGCTACCTTAGTTATTACTGACTTAGAGACAAATCCTGCTATTGATTTTTGCGGGGCTGTGCTTTCGGTCTACGCGACTAAGACTAGCCTGATGTTTTTTTGGCCCAAAGAACAAAGTTTGAAAGTCTCTTTTCCTCTCGGTTATCATAACCTACTCCATCTCCTGCATACCAGCTTAATTTCATTTCGGTTTCCAGTTTGCTATGCACCGCAGGGATCTCTTTCCCAGGCAAAAGGCAATATGAGGTGAGAAGCAGAGCATGCTGCCAGCACAGGTATAGGCCTGCATAATGGAGCTGTGACACTCGGGAAGAGGCTTTGCGTTTTAACAACTTTTTGAGTGGGGAGCGAAAGACATAATGCAGATGGCATAATTGAAGTGGGAGAATGAAACATTAAGCATGCACAGAAGGGATTAGAGAGGAAGACTTTTGGGGTTATTTAATTTTGGCTCAGTTGTTATCTAACAGTTTTGTCAGGAAAAAAATGTTAAAGCTCCTTGCAAGTCCAGAAAAACTAAGGAAGATTATTACCTGCCTAGGAGTATGTAAAACCTTGTAAAACTATCAGACTTGAGAGAATTTATTCTTCATTATGTGATATCATGTTCTACAAAATATCTTTCCTTGCACAGCTCTCACAGGTCCCCTTTCTTCATTTTTATAGACTTGTCAATTCTGGGAATGATCTAATCATGATGAGGATTTAAGGTATGTATATGCATTGTGCTGAATGCTAATAATTCATGAGCTCTTGGTTTCAGAGATCTTCCCTCTGAAGCTCTGTGGTTCAAAAAGGAACACCTTAACATAAAAAGGATGCTAAGCCTTATATTTAACACCTAATGAAACCATTAAAGAGAGATCAGGCGTGATTGCAAATGTTAATTTATCAGATCTCACACATGCCACAAGTATGGTGAACAAAGAAGGGGAACTTTAAAAGCCCAGAAGGTCTCATAATCAAGTGAGAGAATAGCACCGTGGTGAGGAGATTTCAAAGGCTGGCCGTGCTTCTTCTAGACAAAGGAACCAATTCTGCACACACCTTGCTCAAGGAAAGTCCTTCTACAATCACGGGGAGTTTTGCCAGAGCAAAGACTGCAGGATCTAGTAAAAAAACCAGGCACGCTCAGAGCATTTCTTCTGGATAAGGAGCCCTGGTTTCTCTTAATGACACAAACGAAAGCACAGTGGCTCCCAGAGATTCGCTCCACGCCTGTGGTATCGGTTACCTACAGGAACTCCAGGAAGAATACATATGAGGATAAGAAATAGTCGCCCTTTATTCCTGTCAGTAGGTTTTGCCTTTGACTCCACTGATCAATATCAGCCGTGCATTGGTTACTATGGGAATGAGGCTTTCCTGCACTCAATAAACCTCAAGTTCCTTTTTTTACAAAGGTGAGCAAAATACTTTTAAAAGAAGGTTTTATCTGCTTTATGCCTTGAGGGACTCGGCAGCCATCACTTTAAAGGTACTTGGATACTTTGAAATGCAGAATATTATGATCTAGCTTTGGGCAAGTAAAGACTTAAAACCGTTTGTTTACCCCAGAAATCAATGTCAAATTCATGTAGAAATCTAAACACTCTGTGTGCCTGCCCTCCATGTGTGTCACGGTACTCACACATGCATGCATGTATGTGATCGTATGTATGTGTGCACGTGAGTGTGTTTGTGTCTATGCATGCTCTATGTTAGCAGTTATATGGAGATATAAACCTTAACGTTGACTACCTTTAAGGCTTGGAAACAAGATACTGATATAAAAAATACCTAACAATAACTTGGACTCAGTGCCTCAGCTGAGCTAATTAATCCACCCTTACAATGATCAGAGCATTTCTGATTATAATACTGGGATAAGAAATAACCTACTTTCCACTTTTATTTATGATAATACATTGTTTGATTATAAAATATTTAGCAATGTATTAATACATATTTTTGGTGGTGTATAGTGCCAAGCATATGTGAAATTATATGTACAATAATTCCTGAATGGAATTAATTGAAACAGAAACTATGATGGATGTGATCTTGGACTGCTGCAACACCAGTTTAGCGATGTAACCTCGTCAGAGACTTTCCAGGTGAAGCAGAAGCGTGGTAGCAAACTGCCACATAAAATGCTGCCAATTATAGCCAATCTGTCAGATGTCTGTTCTTGGGACCTATTGCTAATTGGCTTGAAGGATATGAAGAAACAGCGAATCAATCCTTTTTTACCCTTTTTGTTCATTTATGTTTTACACACCTTTTTCTCATGGGCTAGAAATACAAATTATGAAAGGGTAATGATGATGATTTTCTCAACCTGGAAGGAACTATAAAGGACAGGAAGCTACAGCAGAAAACTGTCTGGGTACCTTCTAGACCACTTTATGGTCCAAAGAGGTTTACAGAGTACATAAATAGCAAATTAGTGAAGAGTGTCTAGTCAAAGCAGAGCCTGGGAAAGAGTTTCCTCATGGGCAAAGGAAACATTCTCAAGAGCCCTCATCTCTGTAATGACACCTCCCTCCCCAATGTGAGGCATCTGCTTTTAGACTACAAACAGGGTCTGCATTCGCTGGGTTTCCTCAGTGCTCCTCAATGATGGTCCCAGCTGCAGTGACCTCCTCAGTTATCAACACCAAAACCCCACCAGAAGCTTGAGGTTCCAACCCTACACACAGTTGAATAACAGTCTAAAGGGACAAGAGCCCACTGTCCTTCTTAAGACTTTTTTTTTTTTTTTGGGGGGGGGGGTGGGGCAGGGGGAAGAAGGTTAAATATGCATTTGTGGGTCTTATAATAAAAAATCTGCACAGTTGAGTTTCCCATGGCCTCATAATGGCTGCACAGCAATGGCCAGGGCTCAGGCTCACACCAAAGGAGTACAAGGGAAAGAGCCTTTTCAGGTGGACAGGCAATTTCAGAGGTGTCTATAACTATAATATTTGGCAATCCCAGAAAATCACATCAAAACTCAATCCTTCATTTTAAAACCTGGCAATTAAACCACAGCCCTTCAAATTTGTGAGAAGGAAATGTGTCTTTGCTTTCCTCTGCAGTTCTGAGACACTAAACAAAACTGTTAAACGTCACAGCTTCATACTACAAATTTTTGTTACTTTTAGATTATGGATTCTTTAGAAGACTTAAAGGACATCTTTCTTGAGGAGAAAAAAGAAATACCACAAACTAGAGGTGTACTAAAGAAATTCAGAACTGAAGTTGTAAAAGAGTTTATGCAAAACCAACTTGGAGAGGACGCTCACTTTTGTTTCACAATTTGCCAAACTAATGGGACCAAAGTGAGTGCTTAATCAAAGTCAATATTGGCCTGCTGACTCTCAAGAAACAATCTAAAAGTGCTTTGGGGGCTCTTTCTATGTTCATTATCTTTTCCTGTGTCACTTGGTGTCTCTAATGATAGATGAAGACGCACTTAAAATGTCTCTATTCAATTCTCCTCACTACTGAAATCTCAAATTAAATACTTATCAAGAAAAAAAAATCATATTTAGAATGAGATCGTGACACAAGGATCTTCTGAAAAACAGCCTAGGATAATTCAGCAGCCCCACTGGATCTTGCATTTAGAGCAGTCTGAAGTATTCAAGTGACTCAGCATCTCAGTGGTGTGTAATTTACAACTCACTTCTCATTGCGAGGAGAACTGCTAGCTTACAGAATAAAGAGCTTCTGCATCAACATTTGCTGAATGCAAATGCAGCATGCCCAGCTCAAGCAGCCAATGTCAAAACTAGAAGTTTAAAACTAAGGGCAAAACACTGAAAGACTTGTTCTCTTTTGGGTGACTGAAGGTAACTTCATTTAACTGGTTGAAATTATCCAAGATTAAGGTATTGCTCAAAGCAGGCAGGGTCAACCAGTAACTTCATTTACAGATAGAAGATGAACAACATACAGTCAAAAGCATCATGATTTTCTAAGCTTTTTAAGAGTGAAAATATCAGATTAAAACAAATCTTACCTCTATACAGAACAGAAATACCTATCTTAGAGAAAAAAAAAATCTAACATATTTTGAAGCTGAAAAATATTAAAGTATTCCTGGAATTAAGTTGAAAGAAAAAAAAAAAAATTAGCCAGTAGCCATTTAATTATACCAGTGTCCACCATGGAGAACCTATGAGCATAAAGTCTGCTTCTTTTCTCTCAAAACAAAAGGCACTTCTTTAGTGCTCTGCTGCTCCTATCAGAGCTGATTTTAAGGTGCTCGCTCAAGAAATTAAATATTTCTTTTGAGTATGACAATGGGTAAGAGAATCTTGTCCCACATCTAAAATACAAACGAATCACCTTGGAAACAGGTATTATTTTTGCATTTACCAGCCTTACACTAACAAAACATGTCTTTTTAAAAAGAGGTGAATGAAATTCTATGCGCAATGAATGCCCCAAAGGAAGCTTTATTTCTGCAAGGAAAAAATACAGTTCACATTTTATCCTAAGAATTTAAGGCTAGTTGATATCATACATAGGTCAACAGGAGGCTTCCCAGGCTCTGAACTTATGGACTTGAACCTAAGTATCATCTCATCCTAATGCAATATAGTTTATTTTTGAAGCAAGATGTGTGTGTAATTACTTTTAATTTGATTATAAATTTTCCTTCTTGATGTAAAACACTAAACCTTAGTTGCACTAGAAAGACATGCAGCATAAAAAACTGGCCACATACGTACTTAATATAGTGGGCATAAAAATACTAATTAAGATAAAACATTATACCAGAGTACCTACAATAAACACAAATTAATAAACCAATCAGAAATGTGAGCACCTTCAGGAAAATTGTAGCATGCATCATATAATCTCATGGAGATAAGTAAGGAATGTCTAATGTGGATTTTTTTTAATGGACCAGATAATTTGGGGCATAACTGGGAAAAGTCTTCATAAAGACCGCGGCCTGTAAAAATACATATAAAATTTGTAAGAAACGGTATTCTCCCATACAGAGAGGGCACGGACTCATAACTTCTGTGCTCCAAGCCCTTCCAGAAGGGATGCAGAAGAATATGTTTTGTCGGCAACAGCTGGCAATACTCTAAATGATAATATGAAAGAGGAATTCATATCCATCTCTAGAGAGACAGTAGGAAGCAATATTTTTAAAAATTAGCTAAAGGAGCTTTTCTCCATCTAAAAATGTCATAGCATTTGAAATATACTACTTCAATGACCACTCCATGCTTAGTAAGTGCTGTTCAGAGTAAGCTGCCTCACACAAATACTTCTTGATGGGCTTAAAGAGCACTTTTGTAGGGAACTGAGGTGTGTTTCACACTGCAGTGCCCGACCAAGGCTTTGCAAGTTATCGTCCATTAGGAAATGCTGGAACAAATGCAGAGTTAGATATGCTGGCCTTAACCATCAGGAGAGTCTGAAGCAGCTGATGCGGTAAAGCACAAGTCCAAAACTGATTTATGTTTACTTTACCCTGTTTATGTGTTCTAAATGAATACTGACTTTACATATAAATGTTGAAATTCAGATGTTTCCAGTTTTAATGCCTGTTAGGATGTGCTTCAAAGTAAATTACTCACATGTAGAGAACCTTATAGGAATTCAGAACTACTTTCTTCGATAAGATGCCTCATATTAATGACTCGAGGGTTTTTTCAGTTCCTAGTTTGGTGGTGGAATTTATTTCTCTTTAAAATACCTTTTAAAAATGTTATTTAACTGAATGTCCTTCAGTGGTGGGAAGACCACCATGCCATGGTTCAGGCACAAACTCAGAGAAACTGAAATATAGGGACTATCCCTCTTAGGTGTAGTTAAAATCCGAATTTCTGCAAAAAAAAACCCAAAAAACCAAAAAATCAAAAAACAATGCAGATGGAAAGCCAAAGGACATTCTCTAAGTCTGTATTCACTGTTGGTTCATGAGACTTTTGATCACTCATCCTTTTGCAGTCGTATAAAAGCTTAAACAGGTATCATGACAATTTTACCCCCAAACTGTCCTTGAGACTTACCACGAGAGTGAAAGCATGGCACATATGGGTCTTTATTAGCTCAGCTCCTTGCCTACACGACTTTTTCTGACTGGTATAGTGTAGGGAATAAGAATGCCCTTGTTTTCATTATGTTTCCATTTGCATTCTTACAGTACAAGGTACCCAGAAAGTAAAATTTTTAAAATGATGAGTAGTTAAAGTATGGAATCAGTAGAATATAGTAGAAGCCAAAAGTTCTATAGTTTGGAAAACAACTTGAAAAATTCAGTGAACAGTCCATCAGACCCTATTAACCATAATGATATGAATAGACCCTCTAGCTTAAGGGTATAGGGGGGACTCCTCTGGGAATTGTTCCCAGATACTGTGCACAAGGTCAGACCTTGCCAGCAAGCATCTGTCACTTGCCACAGGTAGAGACAGGAGACACAGCTCAATGGCCTGACCCACCATGGCCTTACTTCTGTGAGGAACAAATTATGATTAATTTCACCGAATCATAGAATCACAGAATGGTTTGAGTTGGAAGGGACCTTGAAAACCATCTAGTTCCACCCCCTGCCCCGGGCAGGGACCCCCCCCCCCAGCCCAGGCTGCTCCCAGCCCCATCCAGCCTGGCCTGGAGCACTGCCAGGGATGGGGCACCCACAGCTGCTCTGGGCAGCCTGGCCCACCGCCTCGCCGCCCTCACGGGGAGAGGTTCTTCCTTATATCTAACCTAAATCTGCCTTCTTTCTTCTTAAAGATATTCCCCCTTGTCCTATCACAACATGCCCTGGCAAAAAGCTCCTCCCCAGCTTTCTTGTAGCTCCCATTTAGGTACTGGAAGCTGCTCTAAGGCCCCCCCGGAGCCTGCTCTTCTCCAGGCTGAACAGCCCCAGCTCTCCCAGCCCGGCTTCCCAGGAGAGGGGCTCCAGCCCTCTGAGAGTCTCCATGGCCTCCTCTGGGCTCGCTCCAACATGTCCATGTCCTTCTTACATCCAGGGCCCCAGAGCTGGGTGCAGCACTTGCAGGGGGGGTGTCACAAGAGCAGAATAGAGGGGGAGAATCACCTCCCTTGCCCTGCTGGCCAAGCTGCTTTTGGTGCATCTCAGGACACAGTTGGCTTTCTGGGATGCAAATGCACATTTCTGGGCCATGCTGAACTTCTCATCCACCAACACCCCCAAGCCCTTCTCCTCAAGGCTGCTCTCAACCCATTCTCCGCCCATCCTGTATTTGTGCTTGGGATTGCCCCCACCCACATGCAGGACCCTGCACTTGGCCTTGAACTTCATGAGGTTCACCCAGGCCCACCTCTCAAACCTGTTAAGGTCCTTCTGGATGGCATCCCTTCCTTCCACAATGTGGACTGCACCACACAGCTTAGTGTTGTCAGCATCTCCCCTGTCTGTCCTTCCATTCCAACACTCCAGTCACAGAAGCCATCCCACCATGGCTCCATGACAGTAAGATCACAGTCCTGCAGGCGTACACACATCTCTAAGTCCTCTTGTTTATTGGCCATGCTATGTGCTTTCCATAGAGGCATTTAATTTGGGCCCCTGATGAAGCTGAACTTACTGGCTGGAGTGGCTGGACAACCTTTGTGCTACTCCTCGGGTGTTCTCCTGCTGACCTGTGATCCCTCTTCAGGCTCTGGGCATCTATGTCTAGCACTGACATCAAACTGATAGGAGTGGGATGGATTGAAGTTCCCCTCCCACCGCAACTTTAATTTAAAGCCCTCTTTCCATCCAGTTTTGACTGTATGAACTGCTTCTGAAAAGCCTTAATGCTTCTTCTTTCTTCTCCTTTTTGTTTAGTCTATTTTTTAAGCAGAAGGAAACTAGCTCTTATTTCTTTCCTTTTGTTTGGTCACTCTATGGTCAATTTTACCCAGACCAGAATAGAAAAATATCTGTACTATTATGTTTCATAAAAATGGACCAACAGCAGAGGAGACATGATGTCCCAAGTGTGGGAAAAGTGACAGGGAGAGTGTAACCCTGATAAGCATTATAGAAAACAACTGGGAGCACAAACTCATATCACAAACCCATAGAGAAAGTATTGGTCTGACAGCACACAGCATTACTTCTTCTTCACCCTTGGTATGGTCCAAGTTTCTTTTCATCAAATACTGCACCTCCCATTGCATTCAACAAGAGATGTCACAGCACACAAACGATGGTACATCTGGTTTTCCAGATGTTTTCAATATTCACACAATGTCTATATGAACTGTTTGCCATGGCTTTTTTAAAAATTATTTTCTCATAATTTTCATTTTTTTAATCTTTAATTTTCATCTTTCCAAAGAAATAGTTTGCCCAGTCACTAAACTCTAAACCAAAGGACATGTTCTCCGGATGTGGAGGATTAGACTTTACAAAAATGGCAAATATGCACTACATCCAAAAAGTGTTTGTGATTTCAGTGGTTAAATTAAACAGAATATAGGTCTGTGGAAAAATTAACACTAACAATATACAGGTTATTTAGCTGCCTGCTTCAGAATTTCTGGTGTTTAGACATAGTCACAGGTCATCTAGAACCACTGGGTGAGCAAGGACAGTAATTTAGTCTAAGTATTGGAATCTGGGACCTCTTATCTGTGACCTGTGCTTGGATAGTGGGACAAATTTTTGTCTCTCTATAACCCCTCGTTATTTACCAACTGAACAAATGATAGAAAACCTGCAAGCAAGTGTGTAGAATTGGATATCTGAAAGAATAAACAACCTGGTAGTCGTACTCTGAAGCCATGCAGGGACTGCTTCTTCTGTGTCGTAATACCTGCAGCTCCACAGATTCCTAAGCACACGTTGCTCTGGCCATTATCGTATATTGAGTGAAATAACTGACATTATAAATGTCAAAGCATACTGAGCCACTTCAAAAATCAGTTTCCAGTCTGGAATCACACCATGGCTGGAGAATCTGTATCCACAAGTAGTCATATGAGTGATAGAAGATATAATATTTTGGATGTTTATCTGAATCCACAGCTCTCTGATCTGAAAATCTTTCCAGGTGGCTTTCAGGATAGCAATCTTAAGCTGAATGGCTCTCTCTTAGATACTAAGTTAAATGAATATACAAAGAAGAAAAGAATAAAAGTGGTTGACTGAAGGAACATGTGACGGGAGTGTGAAGAGGTTTTTTGGTTCTTTTTTTTTTTTTTTTCTAGAATATCAAAAATGATAAACTAAATGTCTTTTTTGTCTAAAGAAAATGCAAAATTACTAAAGACATTCTTGTAAGCAGGTCTCAGCTGTGTTCATCAGGACAACCCATAAGAGCTACAAAGCAGGCAAATTTGGTCGGAACCCATCTTGGCCAATAGATGGGGAAGAGTAGGGAGAAATCCAGAAAAAGCAGCAGTAAATGCAGGCAGACATTAAAAATGCCTGTTAGAAGTTATTTTGGGATTGTTTTCTTTATGCTTCTCAAAGGAATTAACTTATACACAGTCCAGTTGCAGCTGCAGAACTGCCCAGTGGCCGGAGGTTCACTTGGTCAATTAGAAAACATGATATTATGAAAAAAAATAATCACTGCTGGCAGCACTGGAGCTGAGGACAGGCATATTTTCCTTCATAACACCCTAGTGCGCCTCAACCAGATGCTGTATCTATGGTAATGCAACCTTGGCCATTGCCCGACCCTGGTGAGCCCCGCAGCATGTTCTCTGCTGAGCATCCTGCGTGGATGGCGAGCGGCTCTCCTTCAGCTCAGGCTGGCAAACAGGACCCTTTGCACCACTCTGTGCCCACTCAGTTTAAACATGATTCATCTTTATGTTGTTTCCAAGGTTTCCATGGCAAATCTGTGTCCACTTAACCCTTTTGGGTGTTTTAATAATGACTTGGATCTTCCATCTAAAGAAACCTTCTCAATCTGCACATTTCCATTAAAATGTATTTTATATATTTATTTCTTTTTTAAAAAAAGAAGACAAGATTGACATGAAAGCGAGTTCTGGTCAGCTGTTCTTGGTGGGGTTATTTTTACAGTGACTCAGTAGAGCACTGGACAAAATGCCTCATCTGCGTTCCAGCGGCTCTCCGATGGACATGGGTGTATTTGATGTTTGTAGGTGCTAACACTTGTTTGCAAAAGGAATTTAAACAAAACAAAACTAGTTTTCCCCAATATCCCATCCAAAGAACACTTATGGGTGTTACTGAGACCTTCAGGCATTTCTTCCATGTGTAATTGCTCTAAAAAGATAAAATCTCTCCAGAATTAGAAGGGCTCCAAAATACAGATTCACTGGGAAGGCTTCTGTAACACTGTTTATTTAGGATATGTGAGGACATGTTAAAAGACCTCATTTCAGCTTGCTTGGTTATCACACAGACGAAGCCTTCCGCTGCTGAATTTGCTTTGCATCTGAGGCTCTGCAGAGCTGAGCTACTCTGTGCTACCAGGACCTGAGCTGGTTTGGTTTGTTCCATGACACACCAAGCAACTAGACACAGACCAGAATTTAATCATGTTAAACCCGACCTCCTGACGGTTTCTAGAGCAGGTGTTATACAACTAGTACTTGGAGGAGTACATCATCTCATTCCCCACCGCTAGAAATGGAAAGCATCCCGCTAGCCCCAAGGGGCTTAGGGCAGACTCTGGATAATTTTAAGTAATTGTGGTTAATAAAACCCCACGTCACCGTCTGTTCCACAGCACCACAAAGCTTCAGCTGTCAAAGGGAGCTGCTGCCACCCACCCCTGGGGTGCCCCGTGGGCTGCCTCCCGGTGTGCACGTCTGAAGCAGAAGCCGTGAGCTGAAGGCAGCTCCCTTTTCCTGATGTTGAAACAAACTGGGATGTAGGGATTGCACGCAAACCAATGTTTTGTCGCTTTCACGGGCTCAAGCAGCTAGAGTAGTTGAACACATCATTCTTTCCCTTGTCTGAGAAACATTTACTGCTTGTTACAAAAGGTTTAGGGATGGCATACTGTGTAATAGCTTAGATGACTGAAAACAAATTTAAATATAAGAAATGTGCTGGCTTATTTTTTCAATGTTGTAAATACTCTTAGAAACGGCATGGGGCCTTATTAAGTTTGAACCTCAGGTCTTTCAACTTCCTCGAGAAAAGAGAACAAATGGTAAAAGCATGAGGAAATAAGTAACCTCTGTGATTTCCCACTTCAGTTCAAGCCCAGATATTTTTGTCAGTTGTTAATTACAGTCATATTTCTTTAACACCTTTAAAAAAGAAACAGCAAGCAAAAGATTTCAAAGAGAGAGGTTGCACCAGCTCAGAAAATTTCTGATTTCTCCAAACATGTGGTAACCCACTGGGCAAGGAAGATCTGTGCTTCCTGCAGACCCTATTGCCAGTTCTTCACAACTGAGAACTTTTGATTATTTTCCAAACTCTTATTGAAATCAACTGGGTTAGTCACTTTAAAAAGAGGCCCCTTTGTGCTGCTCTGTAACCCTTCGGTCTTTTGTTGGGTTTTGGTTTTTACACACTCCTGTTGCTAGAGATCAAACTCTATAAATATCTACCCAAATGCTAGCAGAAAAGCTGTAACAGGACAATAAAGAGATACATATTGTTATTTATTTATTCTTTGCTACTCTTCCAGCACAATGATGTTGTCGTTGCAACTGTTGTTTCCCATATTTGGAATAGGAAATAGATAAAACCCCTAAGAATTTGAAATGCATTTATGCTTGGGAACTATGTTCAGAGGGGTATTTGGGTGGGGTTTTTTAGGCAAGGGTTTAAATGTGATTATTTTTACATAGGGTCATAAGTACAGCTCTGAAAAAGGCTGATGACCTGCCTTTCTATTTTCTGGCATAGACTAATCTAGCTGTTCACTTCAAAAATAGGAACCTCAGAAGTGCTTAGGCTTTCACCAGTGAAATCCCCTTCAAGGTGGAGTCAGCCTGCGGACTGGCAGTAGGTAGCTCAGCCCTGCAAAGCTCCTGGCAAGTCCTGCCAGCTGCTTCAAATGGCTCCCCATTTAGCTCAGTGCCTAATGGTAAAGCCTGGCATCTCCTCACCCAGTCCAGACCCCCTTGCTGGGGCTACACCTGATCCCCATGGATCCCCAAGGATCACACAGCAGAGCAGCCACTGAGTGCAAGAAACCCATGTCTGACTGAAATGTCCCAGCCTCTGGTGTGCAACCAGTGGGACTCCTGGTAACCCTGTATGGGTGATGGTTGAACAAAGTTTGGTGTTTAATGGGAGCCATCAGGCACCTGTGCTACTCTGGAGTTATTACACTGTGCTGCAAGATGATGCGGGGCTGAACCCAGCTGCCAGAGTCCAGCTGAAACATCTTCCTTTTGCACAATTTATTGTTTCACTTTTTTATCAAACTATGCTCCTTTCACTTGATATTTTTTTCTTCAGGTAAGCATATTTAAAAGAAAAACCTATGACTGATGCCACTCTCAACTATATGTACAGTGTACCCACACAATATTTTGCAATGAATAACGAGCCACTCTGCTTACTGGGTGACCCAGTAGTCACAGAGCTGTGAGTGGACAGAGCAGTGCTGAGCCCACATTAATACATATGCCACCTCAGAAAGTGCCTCATTCACATCTACCTGCAAAAGGCTGCACAGCCCCACTGACAACTCTTCATAGCCTACAGGTTTCGACACAACCACGGCTGAAAAAACAAGAGGACAGACTGTGATGATCCCAGAAAAATCTCAGTCCCACTGCTGAATTTCTATGGCACCAAAATATTTGCCATTCATGCTGCCAAATGTATGCAAATCCTTTGATGGCTCAGTGTACTTTGGGGGACTTTGGGTGGACAGGTTTGATGTTGCTCATCCTAAGGCTCTGCTGGAGATTAGGTTGTACAGGATCCTTGCAACACTGATGGGGAGCATTGCTGTCATTTAAATATTGATCAGAGAAATACGTTCTCCATTTAGTTGCATAATTCTAGTGGCTGTAGTCATGTGTTTTTCACATAAAGTAAAAGTTTTATTTTGTTCCTGCGGCAGAGCAGTGAGCAAAGGAGCATTGGAGATGGTCAAATACTGAGAAATAGGTCTGGGAACATATTCAGTCATGAATAAACAACCGATAAGATGATTCACTGCTATGCACAGGTGCCTAACATTTGCTGTGTGGGAACACAGGGTGATGACTAGGTTGTTCATCATGCCACTGTGTCTTAATACAGAAAACTTTCCTGGCTTTTTACCGAGACTGCGTTATCCCCTAATTTTTCATCATGTACCTTCTCATATTGGAAACTATCAGTTACTCAAATAAATGAGTATGCAAAACCAACTACCTATGAGCAATAATGTGTCCTTAAGGAAAATCCCAACAACTTTCATCAGAAAAGTAATTACTATGTTCCTGGGGAACACTTACAGGTCACATGCCCAGGCAGCTTTTGGTCCGGTTTGTAAGGAGAAGAAAGCCAGAGCTCGGGCAGCCTGGGTGTTCCTAAATGCACCACTGGCTGATGGGGGGGCCTCACTGCAGCGGTCTGTGGTGGTGCATGTTGGCAAACCACTGCAGAAAATATTATGCTGGATAAAGTTTAAGGCATGGCCACAGGTGCTTAAAGCAGCAGGGAAAGAGCTTTTGAGGAGCTGGGAAGGCTGTATCTCCTACCACTACATTAGAGGATGGCAGTCCCTGCTGCCTCCTGCATCACCTGGAATTTAAAGTGACGCAAACTCCTGCTGCAGTCCCTAAAACTGATTTCATCCCTCTGCAGGAGGGCCCCATTCCCCTTGTCTAAGCAGGGCTGCAGGTGTCCTGGTTTCGGTGTGCCCCTTGCATTGCACAGCCTGCTGCCTCCCGCCTCCGAGCGCACAGCCGGCTCCTCCGCACGGAGCTGCCACGCTGCTGCTCGCTCCAGCTTTGTGCCTCCAGCTCTGCCTCTCCACTCATGTGTCCACTCTCCCAGACTGACAGTCTTGGAGACAGAACTGACTTTTAGTTCAAAAGCAGGTAGACAACTCAGTTCTTTATATATATAAAAAAAAAATAATAAAATAAAAAAAAAAATCACATGCCACTCATGGACGTATATGAAATTTCGTGGTGGGATAACTATTTATAGTTCAGTGGTCTAAGGTCCAAATCCCGCTCTCAGTTACACTGTTTAGGCTTAAGAATAAATCAGCTGCAGTCAGTGTGACTCAGAGCAGAATTTGGCTCTAAATATTTTAACTGTAGCATGAGTTTGTTGTCTACATGAGTGAATCGCCTTAAGAAAATCGGTGCCTCCTCTTTGCCTTTGCCGGTGGGGCCACAGTGATCCTTGCATTTATTTAAGGCAAGTGGTGTTCATGCCTCACCTCCCGCATCTGCATATCATGCCACTCACCTTTCCCTTCGTGTGTCCTGTGTCGGGTGCTTTGCATGTAGGAACATTTAACTCTTTAGCAATTAGTGCCAGGATTCACATCTCCTGTTTTACTTCTCCAGATTTCCCAGTCTCTCGAGGGCTAATTATAAATGTTCTCCAGGAGCACCACGTCAGTTGCTGGGGAGTCTACACGTGCATGAGAGACGCAAGGCAGGGCAACTTCATCAAATACTCTAACTGCGACGAGAGACAGCTTAATAGCCACACACATATTTGGTTGTCCTTCACAAAGACCTTTCCCCCAGCTGCTTATATATACGTGTTTATCTCTGGTTTTGCACTGTCAGGAAACAGGTGCTTTTCTATTAATAGTGATGATGCAGCAAGGCAAGAAGAAGGTGCAGTAGTATATGAAAACAGGTGGTCTACAGTTGAACAGTTTATAAACAATAACTAATCACTCAAGACCTGTAGCAGTTTCTAATGAGGACTATAATTGCAAGCCAGGTGGCTGTAGTTAGTGGAATACATTGTTTTTAAACAGGTTACTTGACTCAACAGCAGTTTTACGGGAGGCAGGATTGTCTACAGCATATGTTCCCTCTGCCTCTCATTTTCTTTTTTTTTTTTTTTTTTTTTTTCTCCTCTCTCCCTGCATGTGTATGTAGGGATGCCTAATGCCTTCTGTATAAAACCCTGCTTTCTGTCACTTATGATTCCGCAGGCTTGTAATTGCTCTGGCTGAATCCTGAGTGCTTATGTCAGGGCTAGTTTTTGGAAGAGTTCAGTGTAAACAATTTAGCTATTTTTGAAATTGATGGTAGGGAAAATAAGTTATCTTCTTGCATGTCAGAACATTAAAGCAGTGATAGGGCTGTTACTGCGTCAGGCATACAGTAGAGTTAGGCAGAAGCTGGAAAGCAACGAAGGACTACATGCCTAAAGCCTGCTTATTTTTTTATTGATTTTAATTGGTATAACAAAAATTCCTTTTCCTAAAGTCTTTGCTTATGCCATAGAATGATTTTATTTTTCAAAAAGCCCTGGTGTGCCCTTTCTTTTACTTGAGATATTGGATCCTGCAGGGACAACATTTGCAATGCCAAAGACTTTTTGTCTTTGTACCAGTACCAGTACCTTAAAAAAAAAAAAAAAATGCACTGTTTTACTGTTCCCCTGAAAATTCACCCCAATGTGGCCAAGTCACAGACCTCCAAACACGCTCAGAATGTGCAATGAGGTTCACAAAAGGTTTCGCAAGTAGGGGGCATGGTTCGTTTACCTCTGGGCTGTATACACTGCCGCAGTGAATGCCATTGTTGGGGACCTCCAGAACAACCTCCTGCTCTGGCTGTGGAGGCTTATGGGGCATGCTTCCCAGCTCGGGGAGGAATGGGGACATGAGAAAAAAAAAAAGGAGATAACAGCAATATAGTGAAGGACTTGAGGAACTGGAAACAAAATGAGAAGGTCGGGGTAGCCACAGGCAGGTGGGAGCAAAGACAAGACCAGCAGGAGCATAGGGTGATGGGGTTTCTAGCCAGTAGGGAGGATTTCCCTCCAAATGTCAGCCCAAAAGAGATCATCATGATGGTGTGTCTGCAAAGCCACTATAGCCTTATTCTGGGGTCGAATGTGCCCCAGGTCAGCCTGGGCAGGGACTACTGCTCCTTTTTAGTTAGCTATCTGTAGGCAATCTGCCAGTGCTCCCACCAGAAAGCACGTGTTGGAAGTGGAGAGGAGGCACCACGTGCTGCACAAATGGCATGCCAGAGACCACCTTTTACAGCACTGCTCACAAACAGAGTGCCCGTGCATCTCCTGTCACAGGCCTCTTAATACATCATCAAAATGCATGTCTCAGCCCCACCAGTGGCTGGTCCACACAAACACTGCAGCTGCACCATTAACTCAGCCCTGCCACGGCTCTAAATTTTCCAGTTCTGCCAAAGACCTGTGGCCAGTTCAGTAATGACACAACTTCTGAAATTATTCTTGCCCCCTGTTTATTTTGTAAAACATAAAGAAAATCACCCAGAGACGACTACATTAAGGCTCCGGGCTAATTCGCTTAGGCCACTCCAGAGGCAAGGCTGATCTTGAAGCTTGATTTGAAATGACAGGCTGAACTTAAGCACTTTCTTAAGTGATTTGCTGGACCAGGGTATTTGTGTTCCGATACGGCAAATCATTACAAGATTGCATATTAATTTCCAGAGGGCTTTCAGGTCCATGTAATTAACACAGCATCCATGTATAGGGCCCTTACTTCATTTGTTGCAGAGTTTGGAAGGTGTGCGGTCAGTGTGTCAGGGAACCACAAGAGGGATAAAGACTCACCACCACTTAGAAGACTGAATGATACCGTGGAAAACTGGGTTCTGCCTGTGCAGAGTTTGTAAGTGAAGAACAGCAAGTCACGTTGGCCAGTTTATACGAGAAAGCAGTGTCTATCCTTGTCCCCGAGGACCTTCCTGTGACGGGATGCTGAGTGCCCGTCACTTTGATCATTTCGAGATCCGTAAAAATCCCAGCTACACTGAAAATGTCTTGATTTGGGCACTTAGATTTATGGGAGAGTTTTGATCTTAATCTTTCTATATTTCAGAACATCTGGTCAATAAAACAAGAGAAGTGATATTTCATCACAAGGATATTGCACAGCAGATTCACGACTTTGTGGAAACAACAGTGACACACTTAATAATTTTATATTCGATAATGGGTTTGGATAGTGCCACATATTGGGGCTGTTCAGCCTAGAGAAGAGCAGGCTCTGGGGGGACCATAGTGCAGCTCCCAGTACCTAAATGGGAGCTACAAGAAAGCTGGGGAGGGGCTTTTTGCCAGGGCATGTTGTGATAGTACAAGGGGGGGTGGCTTTAAGGTGAAAAAGTGCAGTTTTAGATCAGATATAAGGAAGAACCTCTCCCCGTGAGGGCGGCGAGGTGGTGGGCCAGGCTGCCCAGAGCAGCTGTGGGTGCCCCATCCCTGGCAGTGCTCCAGGCCAGGCTGGATGGGGCTGGGAGCAGCCTGGGCTGGGAGGGGGGTGTCCGTGCCCAGGGAAAGGGGTGGAACTGGGTGGGCTTTAAGGTCCCTCCCAACACAAACTGTGAATCTGTGATTCTTTGATTCTATTATTGAAGGAATATTGTGAAAGGAAACATGTAAGGACTACATTATTCTCCATATATCCAACATACAGTCTATTCAACAACATTTTCATGTAATATCAATATTTAGTTCCTACAGCAATTGGTGATTTCTAAAGATATACAAAGGGACAGGCAATGATGGCAACACCACACATCAATATTTTCAGAGACATCAGGAAATATGGTTATAATGGCAGGTAGTTGTTTGGTTTTTTTTAAAATGCTATAGACTATTTGTAATCCTTACCCTCTCTCTCAGCTTTTCCTAGAGTCATAACTCCTTTGCTTTGTGCTTTGGGAAATGCACAGTTTTGGTTTGAACTAGTTATGAGACACAGGATACAAACATGGTACTTAATTTCTGGCTGATGCTGGGACACACAGCATCAATTTATAGGGCTGCATTCATGACTGCAACGAACCTGCCCACAGCAGCATGAGTTCAGGTTTATGGAGAGCTTTTCTGTTTCCTTTTCAATTTCAAAGCCTAGGTTAAATACTGTATGTTGCTTATAACTTTATGTTAACCCATTTTGACATCTCCTCTGTCTTCAGAGCTACTGCTTTAGATTTCCTCAGGATGATGGCACCATTTATTGGAAAATACCATAGCTTCCAAAAAGACTTATCAGTGTATTTCCTAAAGTTCCAGGAGTCTTACATGTGGTAGTTTCCAGATTAAGACAGGTAAAACCTTCTTGCTTGAAGTATGAGAATGAACTAGACAACCTCCAAAGGTCCATCAGACTAACTTCTCTAGGATGTCTGCAAAGTCTGGACAATCATGAGTTGTCATAACAAAACAAAGAAAGGAGGCTGCCCACCTGTATCCAAGATTATGTCCCTATCATTACTTTGTTGTTTTTCCCTTCCTGCTGATGTACAGCAAGGTTAGTGTCTCCCAGATTTCCATCTGTGCTCCCTCTCCTGCAATGCCTGTTTCCATGCTTGCACCCAGGTAGGGAGCATCTCTATGCACTGCGTGTGCAGGAAAGGCAAATGTGCTGCCTCTGGGGTTTTGGATGGGGGGTTGAGATGGATTAATTATATGTCAAGAGGGACTTGAGCAATAAGTGACTTTATGACTGTCTTTACCACTTGGTAGAAAGGCTATATTTTAGAATTGGCTTTACAGTACTGGATTTTAGGTTAAGTTCAAAATGCAGCTTCCGCTGTTAGAACTGAAGGGTCATATAAAATTCATTGCAATAGAATATTTATAAGTATCTGGGATATTTGTAGGAAACACAATAATGGGAGAATCAAAGCTCACAGATAGAAGGGGGAATTGTTAAATGGCAAATAAAAACTCCATTTCCAGCACTTAACCCTACATATAATAACAATTATTACAAATCTGAGCAACGATTACATTTCATTCTGAACCCTAGTTAAACGTATGTGTACGGAGAATGATTTTTGTGTTAATAACTCACGTGCTGTTAGCGTTCAGAGAAGGATTTATATGTATGCACATCACATGTCTCAGACCACCCCCCAGATGCCAGTGAGGTGTGGGTAGCCTTGGAGGAGGTCTGGGGACAGACATGCCTCGCTCCACAGGTCTGGGGAGGAGCAAAGTCCTGTTTGTTTACAGCCTCTTCTTTCTAACCAGGTAGTTACCTCTTTGAAGGCAGACATCTGACAGCGGTTATTGTCCCAGCTCTTATCTCCTCCTCCTCCTGGGAGACAGGGGCAGTGGTGAGCAGGCATGTGTTTGTGCAAGGCTATCGTTTTACCTTGGTGGAGTGTGCCACCACAATTATCTCCCTCAAACACAAAAGTAAACCGGCTGTTGCAAAATCAGAGGGCATTCAAATGGAGGGTAACAGAGCAGACCTAATTAGCTTTAAGTACCTGTAATCCTAGGAGATTTTACCTAATGATAAAAGCCAGGGAAAGTCCCTCAGGTATGAGTAATAAGAGCCCAGCCAAGTTGGCGATGTATCAGGTGGTGTATGTCAGCTCTGCTGAATGCAGCCTATTGATCCAGCAGTTGCCTGTATTTTCTGCCACAAATTGAATTTTAATTGCTTACATGAAGAAGATATCTGGCAGGTTAAGATTTACCTGTTTCATATTTCAAAATAATTTTCTCCACCGGCAAATAGGTAGTAAAGAGCTCTTTTGGATATAAACCAAGCAAAGCTTTTTAAAAGATACAGGCATGCTTGTTTGCAATGCCTGAGCTTGAAGTAAGGAGTTGACGTCTGAGGAATACATTTAAAATTATGAAAATAAGAAAGCAATGAAGTTCACATGGATTAAACAACTACACCGTGCTTTTGCTCCTGCTGAATGAAATGCCTGGCTCGCCGGATGAAATAATGTAATAGCACTAACAAAAGTTACAGTCCTTATTTGCATGAAAGGCTTCCTTTTTTTTTTTTTTTTTGGTGGATGGGTGTTATTGGGTTTTCTTTTTCTTGTTTGGGATTTTTTTTTTCCAATTCAATATCATAGACAGTTAAGTTACTAGTTTATTAGTACATGGTTGCAATTTTTACTTTGCTTTCTATAGGCCGGCATTCCTAACTTGTAATCTAACAAATGCAGATCGCTTACTGGAAGTTGTTGTGTAGAATATAGTATTTTTCTGAGTATTTGTATGGGGGTGGGGGGCTGGGGGGGTGGGGGTGTTCTACCCAGGAGCTTCGTATGAGCTCTTTCTCCAGCCACCAAGGCTCTGAATCATGTTAATCTGTCTGCCAAGCAAAGAGGCTGTCATTTTGGAAATGCCTGTTCTGATCCCATAGGGTTACACCTACAGTTTCTGACGTGCTTGGAAGTCTTGAGCGCTTATGGCAGTTTGAGTATCAAGGCGTTAAGACAACCTGGGATGTGTTTACTTTAGGCCTTTGAATTAGGGGTCCAAATTGAATGAGTACGTTCTACATAGACAAACGAATATAACTCACATTAATGTCAGTAAAAACTCGGGGTGTGTGTGTGCAAACATTAAAGCCAGTTTAGATACTGTGAGAATAGGAAAAGGAGGGGGAAAAGCACCTTTGGAATAACAAGAGGCATAGGAGATATATTTCAAAAATCTTATTACATGCTTACTAACTTTTTTTTTTTTTAATTGCTTTTACTTTATGTGCCTGATAACTCCTGGCTTGCTTATACATCAGCCTGTTTGTCTTTCTCGCCAGGCACCTTAGCTGCTGTTTGGACAACATCCATTTGATAATGAAGCAAGATGTAGGCTAGACAGCTGCTTTTTTCTCACTCATTTCACTCTGTTATTGGTTAACTTAGTGGAAAAATGTAAATTTTCCAGGGACTTTAAGTTGAAGGTATCCCAGCCAAGGTAGATATGTGCTTGACTTGAGGTCTAATTTAACTCCTGTGTAATATTGATCGGTTGGGCCCACCAGGGACCCTTAGAGTCTTCCTTTGCCAAAGGTAGACAATGGTATGAAAGCAAAGTGTAATAAATGCCCCTGTCCGGTCCCATGTCGATATACAGCTGCTTTCCCCCCCCCGCCCCCCCCCCCCTCCTTTTTTTGCTGTTTTGAGTGCATCAGTATTTCACGTTTATTGTAGTGTGATGAAACACCTTTCAAAATGGCCAGAGGGACACTCAGCAGTAAGCATTTAGGCAGTACAAATTGGAGTGAACAGGAGGACAGTTAGCAGGGAATATTTCTGAGGTCAAAGCAAGCTGAATAGGAGCTGAATCAGCTAAAAGCAGAGTTGAGAGCTACAGTACCTACTGCAAAGTAAATATAGATTACATTCCTTTAGACAAATTGATCCACTGGAGGACGATAGGTCTTCCAGAAAAAAAGAGGGTGCTATGAAAGAATTAAGTATTTTACACTGTCGTACATAGAAAGAAGGTTTAAACACAGCAGCTGCAGACATATCACCAGGACAGTCCATACTTGGTCCTCACATGAATAATTTGCAGTGCACTGCAAGATTTAAGGATCCACAAGTCTGAACATTCCTGTGGATGCCAACTAGTATTCTGTCCACTAAGCAAAGCATTAAAATTTAGCTGCTCTACCAAGCAATAATTCTCACTTAGGAACGTGGGCAAATCATAAGATCACAGCGTAAATCGGGTGGGAAAGAGCCCCAGGAGTTCTCTGGGTCAGGCCTCCTGCCCCAGCAGGGTCAGAGCTGGGGTCTGACCTGGTTGCTCAGGGCTTGATCCACTCAGGTCCTGCAAACCTCCAAGGATGAAGAAGGTACAACTAGACAAGGTGAAAGGACATCCGGATCAAGAAGTCTGTTCTCAACAGCGGTAACTCCAGAAACAACAAGCAGAACCTTGGATGTGAAACCATAGGAGTCTGTCAAGAACAACTCTCAGGTTTCCTAAGGGAACTACTGAATTCTTGAAAAAGGTGATGGAATAAATAAGTTTGTGAAAGCTCTCCTCTCTCTTCATTAACCCTACAGGTGATCTAGATGATAATCTTTTGGCTCCTGAAAAAAAATTGACCATTGTGACCATACTGTGTTTCATCAGTAAAATACTCGTAAATATATAAATACAGTAAAAAAACACAGAATTGCAATTACCATTAAAGGTACCATTGTCTGTTGCAACAAATCATTTAAAACCAGGTTATATCAGGAGATCAATATGAATAAATACACACGGCTCCACAAAAACTCCAAAGATGTCTCTTCAACGTCACGCCACAAAGATACAGGCATCCAAACACACAGAGAACTGTGAAGAACTGTGACTAGAAGAAGTGACTACCTCGTAGGCAAATAAGAAATATACTTAGGAATGTGATGAACATATTTGTAAAAATGTCTGGAATCTGCTTGAAATATTCACCCTCTCTTTCCGAGGGTTATTTAAGACTGAGAAAACACTGAAGGCACTAAGGAGAAGACTTGAACTCAGGGACTGTCTCAAAGCTGAAGATCTCAACACACTTCTGTAGGTCCCTCTGCATGCACATGGGTATTGCCCTTTTCTCTGTACAGTAGCACACCTTTCTTGAGGCACAACCCAGACATACATCTGGAACAGCATTGTGGAGCTTGTTTGAATGGAAACACAGCCACGTTTATAGGTGAATTCTGCCCAGAATATCTTCTCAGTGCTTAAAAGAACCCTCTTATAAATGAGGTCAACTGTTTACTACAAGAGTGTGCAAGGCTATGAGAGTGGTGGCACCATTACCGTGAATTACTTTTTTTTTTTTTTTTTTTTAAAAAGGCAGCACACGAGATAGCATATTATATGGGGCTAGGATTTCATCAGCACATAGGCAAGTCTAATGGATTTCCACGCTCAGCACTCCTCTGCCAAGAAGCTGACTTTTAATATGGGAAATAGACCCCTGCTCAGGATGGAGCAGTCCTGGTCAACCTCAGGGGTCCAGGCATCAGTGCAACTTTTTTGTCAACGCAAGAGGTGTATTGGAGGTATGTCCTCAATGGAGTGTAACATTATAGGGGGCTGGATTTTGCTGGAACCCATAACTATTTATTGGAGCTAAGCCTGGTCACACACACAGTAGCACTGTCTTTTGGCAGTCGCTTGCAAAACAGGGCTTGATTGTCTGGAAGTGGCAGCAAAATTACCAGAAGAGGAGAAATCAGCTTTATATATAGTACATTTGTTGTTTGCTATCTAATCCTAACCTCCTTGCATTTTTCCATTTTGGCCTGAGTAACTGAGTATCCTGAGTTTTCAAGGGTAAGTAACTTGGTGATTACAATACATTTTTCTAGCCTAAAAGCCATCAGTAAAGTGAATGGGGCTACTCTTGTAAGTGCTTAATGCCTGATGTAAGAGTTGCATGATCTAGTCCAGAAGTAACACAGTTACCTCAATTACTGTAGTCCCACAAGGCTATTCACAGCAGTACTTAGGAAATGTTGTAGGCTCAGGCTCTGGTATTATAAACTCCTCAGGGCAGCATGACTGTACACAGGATCTCATCAGTAGTTAACAAACAAGTCCTCTATGAGACACTAGCCATTTTTTGTGCTAGGGTCTTATTTATTTTTATGTGGTGTTTTTTTTTGTTTTTTTTTTTTTTTTTTTTTTAAGTCTAGAAACAGTGTTATTAAAGCTACGGTGAAGCACATAGTCTCACTGTATCGTTTTCCTCAAGCAACGTGACACAGTGAGATGCCATGTGTACTTTTGTGCTTTTTTACATTGTTATCAGGGAAAAATATGTCTTGCAATTTCCCAGGGGGCTCCCTGGGACAGTGTCTCAGTGTGAAAGGGCACCATGGGGCTGCCTTGGACAGTTTTCTTTCAATAAGGTTTTTTTTTCCTATTGTAACCACTCTGCTCTGCTGCTTCACTGATTTCCCAGCTGTTCTTCTTCTGCAGTGTCTGAAGTCAAATGCAGAAAATCTGTAGCTGAACAGCTCAGAAATAAGCAGCCGATCATGGCAAGCATGAGAAAACCATTAATGCATCTTTCTCTTTAGACATAATGGTTTGATTCTCTGTTGCGTGCTGGGGGCACAACGTGCAGCGCTTGTACCCACACTTCATAGGCAGAAATAACTCTGCAAGGTACCGGCTGGGGGATAATAAGACCTTCAGTATCCCACATCAGTGTGGGCATCAGGACTGCAAAAGGTGCCCAGTTCCCAACACAGAAACTTATTTTATTTTATGGAAATTTATACCCATGCACTAGGGTCTCCAGGTATAATTTAGGCTAGACCTAGGCAGGTGGAGTTAATTGTCCTAGGAGCATTGAGCTTTCCCTGACAGTACAGGACTATCACTCTTACACAAGGGAATGACAAGATTGAAGGCCCTTCCAATTGTTTATCTTTTTCTGTGTAATGCCCCAGAAGGCATTATTTCTTGTATGACTTCACATGGGGAAAAAACAAGCAAACAAACAATGTCCTTCCAATGACAGGTGATACTATATCTACAATACACTTTCACTCAGTTAAAAAGTCCTTCTAAAAATATATTATTAAAATACATGCACATGATAAAAGAAATTCTGCAGGAACATGCAATATGTTTTGAAAGTTAAAGGGCTACCATAGACACAATGGTATTGAAAGGATCTAGAAAGGTCATTTTTCCTAAGGCACAGGGCTGCCTGCTCTTCCTGAGAAGTTTGTCGGGCCCATTATAGGTAGTTTTCTTTCAAATAATACCAGAAGAACTACAGATTTGATATCAGTAAAATTCTTTGCCAACCTGCAGTTCATTATTTTTATTCTGGAAGAGAAGGAGGGGTGGCAAGAGGAACAGGATTTGAAAAAACAAAAGCATAATGTATGACTGCTTCCATAATCAATCATTTTGATTTCATAATTTAAAATCTTTTAAACCCAAAATGTCATTCATATGCGCTTCTAAAATGTAATGTGAAAAAAAAATATTTGTGACTGAAATATGTGGTGATCAACTTATTCAATGTGAAACAGGCTTTTATTTCATGAAACTGTTTTCACAAATATTCATATTTATTTGGTTCAAAGTTCTAACAATTCTTTTTTATTAGGCAGACTAAAAAATCCAGTAGCTTTTCATCTGACTCCATTTCAATGAGTTTTATTTTAATTTCATTTAATTAAGTGAATGTAGTAAAACATGTCTACTTCACCTTCTCTGATAGGAGTATCATAGACAATATGCTTCTTAAAAAATGTTATTTTCACTTCTCTGTAATCATGCTTTAGTGTTTTTCATCTATCAGATCTCTGACCAAATTGATGTTATGGAACTTCACATTATTTTTATAGCTTTTTAAATAATATCTTGAATTTTTTTATTTATTTTGAACATGGTAATTTCCAGGTGCACCTCACGTTTTGCTGACATACTTTCTCCATGCAAGAAAATCTATACCCTTATTTTGCCTCCCTAATGATGACAGGTAGTGCCTACACATCTACCAATACGAACTTTATACACCATCTGCTTAAAACCTGTTTTGATTCAGATGCGTTAGAAAGCTTCACAGGCAGGTCCTGCTACAGGTCACCTTATCAGGTGTGATTGCTGAGGCTCACCCTATGGACCAAGGTAATGAGACTCAAAGAGGTCAGAGAACATCCCTGAAGGCTCCAGCACACAGAACCTGAGTGATGCAGCCCTTCCCTTTCAGCATCCTGCTCCAGCAAGCAGGTTGCTCTTACCACCCTAAAAGAACCCAAACTCATTGTTGCCGTAAAAAAAAAATATGAAAACAAGGAATCGTCACTTTCTGAGAAGTCTCAAAACAGAGTTTCAGTACTTCCCAGCATGTACCTAAGCACAACCGTTGCTTCTATCTCCATTTTTATCGCTCTAGGCAATGGAAACTGTAGTTTCTATATTTAATGTATTGAAGCTGCCTGGTCTCCAAGGTAGCAGGGGTATCTATATCCACTAGTAGAATACATTTCAGGCTCAATCACTTTGAAAGCCTGGATAATAGAGGAGCACTTGTACTTTGGATAACAAAGTTATTTCCTTTAACATCAACAAGCTGTTCAGCTAGTAACTGCATCAGGCATTGATTTTGTTAGCCTGTTTGTAGGCACTGTAGGGGCCTTTTTAACCGATAAAACTAAAAAATTCGCAGATCATTCTTCATGTGCATTATTTCATAGAGCAGAGCTGACAGGAGGAGCTATATTAATTTCAGCACTGCTCTTTTGAATGTCAGTGGAACATCTGTAGGACCAGCCCTGGATCTGTCCACTGCAACCTCCCCGTTTTAAGACAGATCGAAGCCTGAACTTACATCTCCAGCCAAATTTTATACCTGGTTCCTGTTGGGACTGAAATGTGCATTCACTTCTAGGCTTGCAGCTTAGATCCCCTACTGATGGCTCAAACACGCAACTGGATTCAGATGTTGGCTCCTTCCTGACGTACTCAGGTCTCTCTATTTCAACGGGCCAACTATCTGCCTATTTACTCATTCGTCATTAGCAAGCGCTAAATTAAAAGTATCATAAGCTACTAGTTACATATTCCCTGACCATCTATTTTCTTTTTCTTGTAGGAAATACTTGATCTACATTTTTTCCTTATGTCATGTGCTCTCTCTGAATAGCAGCAGTACCGCAGTGCCCAGCACATCCCTCCTCCCACCCCTCTGCATCTAACTCCTATTATCGGTAATGGGAACTAGGCATGTACATGAAAATGAAAGCAGATCCCTTAGTGTAAACTTTTTGACAGAAGTGTTCATAACAACTTTTCAAAAAAAACCCTGTGTCTCGTTTATTTTCCCCTTTCTTCCTCCCAGCTTTCTGTCAGTCATCAATCGAACAGGAGACAACTCATTTCATTTCTGTGACACACAATGATGGACTTGTGTTACAACCCTGACTTATTTTGAGAACTTCAATTTCTCAAGCTGAAAGCCTGAATGTCCCATGCTTGGAAGGGCTATTGATCTGATGTAGATGGACAGCTCAAGAGGAACGGATACATTCCTTACAGCAATTTTTTTCTGACCACTACATAATGTAGACTTTCTGGTTGTTTGTTGACATCTAAAAACTTTGATTCTGTGATTTAACTGATACTCTTTTGCCATTTCTGCTCAATATTTCCCCGCACCATTTGATGTATTTGATGTAGGAGTTATTTATTATCTGCTACCTGGAATGGAAAAGCTGGTTCACTGCGATAAACTGTACGAATTCATAAGGCGGCAGAAACCTGTAAAAGCACATCACAATGGTACAGCTGCAAATGTGGGCCACTTCCAGATCCTAATCCTTCCCGGTGCCTTTCAGGAAATCTAATGTCACCACAAAAGAGCTTTGGATACCCACTTCCTGCCTCGGACAGCAGAGACCAGCCATTACAAGCCGTGCAGACCGTGTTGCTTGCGAACACAGATGGAATATAATCAAGGAGGCTAATTTTGTTTCAAAGCAGGATAAATTTCAGATATCTGTGTCTCCTCCTTTCTGGGTTTTCCCCTGTTTTGCCTCGGCTCCCTCCGCGCTTCTCTGGCGCGGACAGCAGGTACCTGTCAAGCTTGGGGATGTCACCAAGATGGCAGAGCTCCAGCACCACACCGGCAGGAGCAGCCTCTTGGCGGTCTGCAGATCACAGGAAACAATTCATTCCACTCTTAATGACTTATATAATTTCTTTGGACTCCCTCCTGGTTCCCGAGGTTTTTTCCTTTTTCTATTAGAGCTGAGAGGACCAAACAAGAGTCTTTCAAAAACTGGGGGACAGCTCCCCAGCCAAGGTAGCTCTGTGTCACAGCATCAGTGTACATCAATGCCAGGCCAGAATCGGTCCCTGACTTTCATTATCAGCCTTGCCTTTAAAGGAGGGCCTCCTCCTACAGGACTAATTTGGAGCAATGAAAATTAAACTGCATCTCATCTAATAGTCAAAAAGATCTGCAGAAATTGTCCTCATTTAAATACCAATTCAACTCTTTTCTGTCACAGCAGGCTAGTGTATCCATTTTTTACTTCTAAAAGCCAAACAGTATTCAAACAAAACAGTCACTTCCATGTTAATTACACACACACACACACACAAAAAAAAAAAAAAAAAAAAAAAAAAAAAGAAAGAAAGAAGTGGGGGAAAAAGGAAAGAAAAAAGAGACACAAGAAAAAAACCCAAAAAGGATATTTAAGCATTTTGTGAGAACTTAGATTGTGCAACTAAAGCACTATGTGGTCTTAGACCTTTACTTTGTGTACAGAGCCAGACTTTATTCTTTGATTTGGTGCATAGGATCACAGTTTATTATGATTATAATGTTTATAATTTTGTTGACATTTGAAAGAAATGAGGAAGGAAGAAGGAATAGAGGTAAACAAGGTTGCTGCAGAAAAAGCATCTGTGATTCAGCTGATGGGAAGAGAATGTTAACACTGAAGAGTGCTAAAAAAAACCCTAAATAGCTAGCTTGCCCCACCCCAAAATCTCTCTGTGTTAGCATTGGGCTCTTTATTTGACTTAAATTCCCAGTGAATTAAGAACAAAGACTTTCGAGCTCTTGGGGCATTAAGGGCAAGTGTATTTTCAATCATAATTGCCTATTTAGAAATGATGGGGTCAGATTCCGCGCTGATTTAACCCTTGGCACTGGCAGACCCCAGCTGCTAGCATCTGATTAGCATTGCAGACCTGTCCCTTCTGCAAGGTGGAAGATACCGACAAAGGTGTTGCACCTTTAGGTGCCCCTTCCAGCCTGGGCTGGGGGCATTTATCACAAAAAAAAAAACAAAGCTAGTGGGATAACAAGGCTTTGGAAAACTGATTCATATCAGGCTTCTTAAACTTTTTCACAGCATGACCTATATTTAAATAACTCTTCAGTTTTTTTCCCATCACAAAACCACCATCTCACGCACAAAATCCCACATAGTATCTGTCACTGGCACCTCAGAGGAGCAAAGTCTTTGCAAAGAGCTCGGTATTTTCCTATTAATAACTTCTTCCCTCTTGCACTGGAAGATACCAGGGGGTCAGGTCAAGGCCACTTTCTGATTCCCATTCTGGAAGGCCAGAAACATCCCTTCCAGCTACTCCTCCCATAGGCATGGTCACCTCTCTTCTGGGCAGCTTGGAAAAAATCCTATTTTTCCCCAGTGAGATGCATCAATGCTCCCAGCTTTTCCCCCAGAGGCTCATTTCCAAGCTCCTTCCCACCCATCGCTTGTTATCCCAGATCTCCAGTGTGGTGGTGGGGCAAAGGGAACCTTGGCAAGGCTTCATTTCTGACAGCCTCTGTGGAGCCATCCCTCCACAATATGGAAAAATAATAATTAAAAACCCATAAATTTAAAATAAGGGGAAAAAAAAGTGGAAATTCCTGGTTAAAACCTCTACTTGTACAAAAAGCATAACAGCTTGCATGAACTGCAGCACTATGACTATTGCTGTTAATGCTTCCAATGACATCATTGTTTTCCAAATTACAAAGTGCAGAAGACTGGTTAGGGAAGCCGAAGAGAAAGAGCTGAAGGCAGTGAGGGTTTTAAAGGACGTCAGAAGCAGAAGATGTTTCTTTCAATTGCCTTCCTTATTTCACTAATTCATTTATATACTCGGATTTGCTTTTTTAAGAAAATGTCACTGCAGCCACGTCCAGACAATTAAAACCTTAAATACCATCAGAGCCACCTCAGATTCCTGTGTTAACTTTGCTGCTACCACTCCTATTCACGTACTCCCCTGTACGGTTACTTCTGCGTGCACAGTCAATCTCCCAGCTTTCAACCAAAGTGATTTTTGAAATAAATACTGAGCTGAGGGGGGGTGGGGGGAAGAAAAAATAAAAGCATTGCTGAAATACAAATGTATTACAGCTATTGCATTTTAACTCTGCACTTTACATAAATACAAGGAGCTTTTGTCAAGATTTCTGTTTTAGAAATCCGTGCTGTTTACTGTCCATGCACTTGAAGGGTTTTTTCTTCCCTTTAGGCAGGAGGAGGCTTGAGGAAGACTGGCAAGCTGCTTTTCCAGGTGCTGGAATAGTGCAAAGCAATTGAACCATACTCATGGATGGGGGCCATCTCACTCATATGGCCAGTAGTGTGTTTTCCTTTTTGGCAGTGCTTTTGTTCCAGGTGGAATAGTCTTTCATCCACATAAAGGAAACTCTTGTTTGTCTACTCTCAGGTAACGGTCTACAACCATCCAGCTGTAGTAAAATATGCAACCTATATCCACGTTTAAATACATTGTATGCATGCATACATATATGCCAACATCTTTCTCATGCATGCCATGCACCCGTGCTGCATAAGAAGTTAATTGAAGAAAAAGTAAGGACATTTTTTCCTGTTCTGTTAATGCCAGAAAGCCCCAGCGTAGCTGCAGGAAAGAGCACTTTTACAACACAGACGCTCCAGACCAGGTTCCAGCTGTCGGAATTTTATGTCCTTGAGATACTTCTGGAATAACAAAGTGTCATGCATGTCCCTGCCAGTACACGAGATCAGCACATGAGATCAGACGTACAGATGTTGCCTCCACATCCACCCACTGGCATCTTATTATCAGTTTCGTTAGTACGTTAGTATCCTCCACCCATTTTCAGCCAACTAAGAAGTCGGGAGTTGTAATTTGTGAGAATGAGCTGTATAGCAACCGTTTATCTGAAAAACAAACCTCTGCTGGCAAAAACTTCGGAAGCAAATAAGAATCTTATGGAGGTTTTCTGTCTTGGCACACGTAGGTAACTGGTGGGGAATGCTGTGATTACACAGTCCCATGAGCAGTGGTACCTCTTAGAGGTGAAGGAAGGGACATGGGTTAACGTTGGACACCTGAAAACGTCCTTTAATTGACTAACAAAGACATTTTCTTGGGGAAGGAACATCACAGACCAACACACCTGACTTCCTTCACCCTTCTTGCCTGCTCTTGTCAAGAAATACAAGGTTGAGAGCAAATGCAGGCTGTGGATGGTGCCAGGGGAAGAGCCGTGGTGGCCGGAAAGAGGGGGAATTGGGCAACCTCTGCCTCCACCTCGGGGGGCCAGCGCTGCCAGGGCCTTCAATTAGGAACAGATGAGCAGTAATCACAAGGGAGGGCCAGGAAGGAGATCCCTTGATATCTCAGGTCATCTGTGGATTTCCAGCCACACTATTATTTCTACTTGTTTAACGTGGCAACCTTATCAGCACTGTGCACAGTGCGTAAAGTTTTGTAGAGGAGAAACAACCTCGGGAGGAACAACTGAGTCAAGGTAAGTCTTGCATTGTTAATTACCCAGTTAATAAATCCAATAAGAAGGTGGGTTCGGATTCACTGCCATACAGGCTGGCATTCTGGCAGCTGGGGAAAGACATCTGCTGAGCCCAGGCCTCCGCTGTCTGTGTGTATGATCACACCTTTCTAACGAGCATCTTAAAGCACCTCCTGAGCAGGAACAATTTAGCCTCACTCTAGTCCTCTCTCACAGCTTCAGCTACGAGAGGGTTAAACAGCTCAGAGGAGCCGTGGGGCTGGGGTCTGCTCCCACGGGTTCTGCTCCCCAGGGGGGTCCCTGCTTCAGCAGAAGGTAGGTCCAGCTCCATCAGCCCCACGCCACTGTGCTCCCCAAAGGAGGAAGGGCAGGAATTTGCCTGCTATGTTTTTTCTCCTTTGCTGCAATTATGATTCCTTGCTTAAGTTTCCAATCTTTAATTGGGTTGGAAAATTACAGTCATGGCACGGGGAGGGGGGTGGGGGTGGTGGGGGGGGTGGGGAATCCCAGCTACTCTGCCTGACTCAAACGTCTGTTTTCATTTACTAGACCATGCTCCTGAGTTACTTGTTAACCAGACTAGAATAAGGACTAGAATAAGGATATTTTGAATTGAAAAGATGTTCTGCCCTTCCTGGCTTCTCTGCTCCTCCATGTGCATAGCGAGGTGCTTGGGGCTGCCTCTGCAGGGGAGTTTGGCCCAGGTAGCTTTATGTAGGAGGTGATATAAATAGATAAAAGCCTCACTCAGGGAATATAAATTTATTTCTACATATACCTTCTTCACTGGCACACAATGTAATGTAATCTACGTGACTCTTGCCAAGGAGGCCCACTCACAAGTTTTCTGTTGAACACAGCGATTAATATTGCACTTTTGTTCCCAAGGAAAAAAGTGCCACTACAGAGAGAACTACTTCAGTTTCTATTGCACAACACAAAATTTTAAATAAACGTTGTACTTTCTTAATCAAGTCCTCTAGAGCAATTAAACAAACCGTGGAGGGTTAGAGGTGGGGGTTCTCACCTGCCTCCCCACTGGCAGGAGCAGAAGTGAAACATTTCTAATGATGGAGCTCACTCTTGCCTGGAATTCAAAGACTGTTCACCTCATGGTAATGAAGGAGGCCAATTTAGCTTACATCCCCCCCTAAAAGGGGGTGGGGGTGGGGAGGAAGGGGTCAGGAATCAGCTCACACAGAGCAGTACAGAGCAACCTGGTGCAGTTCTACTTCAAAAGGTTTGAAGTGCATCACTGATGCAGAGCTAAATTCAGAAAAATGCAGCCTGGGACAGCTGCGCTGTGTGCAGCTCTTTCCAAAAGCAGCTTTGAAAATCAGACTTTCAATTCCAGTTCAGATACAGACAAATTAAGGTTAACATTAATAATAATACCAAGTTTCCATTTTATCCTCAGAATCCGTCTGGGTTTATTTCTCAGTAAGTTCTGAGAATGTAACATCTTAGAGGGTAAATCCTGGAGCATGCTAAGTGCAAAAGTTTTGACTATTTACAAGCTATAAAACATAACAGCCAGGTTTTTAGCACCTAAGCTGGTGCTCAGTTCTTTGCAGAACACTGACAGCACTCCACTGTATAGCTTTTGTATGATCAGGCCTAAGTGATAGTGATAGCTGGCCATACTTAATGCCAAATCAGTCTCTCAGTTATGGCTGGTGACTCTTCCTGACTTCAGATGGCAGCATATAATCCATAAATACTGATGGGTTTCTATAGTTAGGTTTAACCTATAGAAGTATAAATAGTTGTTAATATTCATGGTCTGCGTTCTGCCAGCCGGTACCGAAAGGCTTCCATGGCTATAACCTAAGTCTATAGACTCGTTACTTTATAAACATCCCGTTGTATCCCTAGAATACATAGGCTATGTATAAACTGGTTTTCTGTTTTAACAGACATTCATTTACTGACATTTTCCTTATTTTAGAAAATCACTAGGCACACTTGATGACTGATAGAATTGACCCAGTTACACACATCCCATAAAGCATTGAGGCTGAAGTGCGACTTCTAGGTAAGCAAAAATATTGAGAAACATGCTTACAGAAGTTCAACTTATTTACTGTCTTAAGGGTGAAGCCTGCAGTGGCAGAGCTAGAGGGATACTACCTTTCATTCGCAGCACTCCAGCACCCCAGTTGTAGCTATATGAGAGAACGGAGGTTTTTTGAACATTTTTCTAATAGGCAAATTGTGCCAGAGTGAGAACTAAAATATCTCTTACCTTGGTCCCTTGGCAGACCAGTCAGACCCAGGAGCAAATCCCCCCTGCACAGCTTTCACCACAAAAAACAAGCCAGTGCTACTACTCTTCCCTTTTATCATCATTAAATTCATCCTCAGTTAGGAGAAAATGCAGTTCAGTGCTGTGACATCCCATGAAATTAGGAACCATTGCCTCTGAGCTGCAAAAAAGGGGAGGTGTTCATTTATTTTTAATCTGAGACCACTGATAATCACCTGTGTTTTAGTATTTGTATAGTGCGCTGAAAATAGACAAAGTTCACCCTAAAGTGCCAGCACAGTCTTCCATTAATCTCCAACTCAGTCCCTTAAAGGAGGAAGTAACAACTCTGTAATGATAAGGCTCGTGGCAGCAGCCAGAGTGCTTGAAGGTCTGTTCTTGTAAAGAAAATTTTTCAATTAGTTAAAGAAGCCAGGAGCATCAGCTTTCAAAAAAAGAGCTTCCTTATGAATCTTTGATCTCTCTCACTGTACCATGTTTCTCATGAAAGACAGTCGTAGTGGCACTGTTTAAATAACATCTACAAAACAGTTCAATTTGCAAATCAGTAGGATTACAGTTTCCTTTATAATCTTTATTTAAATGAAGTGGCGTGAATGAGCTGTTAAATTAAGGGCTTGTCTATGAGAGTTGTGTCCAACTAGAAGTGGCCAATACTTGAGTATAACAGGGGGAAAAAAACATGACTGATGCAAACTAAAAGCAGAAAAAAGTCCAATTTAAAATGCCTGATCTCAGTTTTGGTTCCAGAGCCTCAAAACCAGACAGCCTCATGCAGGTAGGTCACCCACCCTCTTTAACTACCTGTAATCGGAGCTTTTGTTTCAGGACGTTGTTTCTATTATACTTGTATGAAATGAAGTGATTTCTGAGCACATCAAAGCTGGGAAGCACACCAAAGGGAAGGTGTGTTTGGAGATCTAAGCTGGGGCAGGAGGAGCGACTCCCAGAAAGGCAGACCATGGAAGACAGCAGAGAAAGGAAAACCCTTGCCTTGCCCTCAGCGCCATTCTGGGCTGGAAGATGTTTCCTACTGCTCCAAACCCCTTTACAAGGGATGTCCCCAAAACCCAGCTGCTTCTTCACCAGGGCCCAAAGACCTGGAAGGAGAAAGGCTGGTGCTGTATTGTAGGATGTTCAGCCAAAACCTGTCCCCTGCCTGTAGCCTCCAGCTTTTAAAAACCCAGACAGCCACGGATCCACCCTCTCTTCAGCTGCAATGGGAGCATATTCATCCGATCACAGATCTAAGAGTTATTACTGCTACTGCAGAGCGTGGTGCCAGAGGTTATATTCCAAAAATGTAAATGTCACTGAATTACATAATCATCAGTTCAGTTTTATATATATATATATATGAGGTTCAAATTCCTAAACATGCTTCCTTGGATTATCAGTGTTTTCCAGTGCTCTTGTGGTCGGTAAAGTGAGCACACAGGCGTCCTGAGCACCCCGTAAGTGGCAGAAGTGCCTGATGGTTTTACCCGGCAGAGGCAGCACAAAACACTCATTCAGCATCTAAGAGATCAGGCTTATTATTTTTTAAGGCGAATGCCAGATACAAGTAGATGTAGGACATTTCAGTGTTTATCATAAAAATATACCAGAACATAACCGCATATTTAATCATAAAAAAATTGCATCTTGAAAGCATTTTTGACAGGGTTCCACTTTAGAATTTAATGGCAACCTCAGAGGTACAGGAGTCCTAGAATAAATGGAAAATTGGCTCCAAATATTGAAGACAGAGAGCAAGAAACCAAGAAAAGCATAGTCATAGATGGATGATACTGCTTTGGCAGGAAAGGTAAACAGTGAGGAAACATACTGCCAGATGCAAAAAGACTTAGATCATTAAAAGAGAAAGAGATGAAAAAAACATTCAACACAAATAAATTAGAACAGTATCACCAATATTGTCTGTCAGCAATTCTGCTATAAATCCTAGTTCACAGGAGTGTATTCCACATCTGAAAAAAATATCTCCCAAATGGAACTTGGCATGCCAGACTTCTGGCCTGTATTAGCATGTCTTTTGTCTTCACTAAGTTTTGTGAGACATAAATAGAAATTTAATTTGGATTCACGGTGATTCAGATTGTACACACCGTACAGCCACACCAGTCTGCATTACCTGAAGTTTGAAGAAGCCGGCAATAATAATTTTTTTTTCCCCTAGTAAACTCAACAGACAAGCTATTAGAGTTTAATGCTGGATGCTCTAAATTTGTAACAGTTCTTGCAAAACTATTCAACATGCCTTCAATACAAAATATTAAGATGGGGCAGGAGAGAACCGATGCTGCCTGTTATGCAAGCGATCCCGCTTTGAAAGGGATGCCTGACCATATACTTCTCAAACTATCCACAACACATCTCCTTAAAAGAACCTGAATAAATATGGACTGATCTAAAATCCAAGAACAATCTCCAAGAGACAAGATGAAGTAGTAATTTTCAATAAACCTGTGTAGCATTTTTGTAAGAAAAACTAGTGCTTTGAAAAACATAAATGCTGATTTAATAATCCTCTGACTGCTGAACTCATCCTGGCAAAAATCTGGTCCATATCTCACCCATCCCATCATTAACCCATACCAATTTAGTTTTTAATCTGATCACCAACAGAATAGTATTTGATTTTTTTTTATGACAGTCTTTCAAATCACTGCAGGAATTCTGGAGGATATAACATTGCCTTCTACTGGAAGCTCTAACATTTTTTTAGGCTGCTATTATAGATTTTCCTTTGGTAGACTGTTTTGATATATGGATACAAAGGATTTCAAGAGATTTGTCAGTGTAAAATTGAATTAAGTATAAATTGTTTAAATAATTGTATGTGTACAGTAAAGTGCCTTTGAAAAATAAGGCTACAGCTGTGTATGTGCTGGTAAAAATGAGAAATTCAGAGCTAGAAATAGGTCGTGCCCTATGATACATGGTGCGCATCACTGCTGCCTTTGGAAATTCAGCTACTTCACCTGTCCCCCTGATGTGATGAAGACAGAGGGAGTAAGATAAATTGCTCTTCATAAAAGAGATTAGGCCAGAGCAGCAGAAGGAAAAACAAAGAACAAACAATCTAGAATGTGAAAGGCTGCATTTACTGCTGACCATTGCTACTTGGCTGTCCTCGCAAAGCGCTCTCAGCAGCCTCTTCTCTGCCTGTTTGTTTTGTCTTCTGGGTGACTTTGGTGGCTCTAAACTGTCACCTCTTGTGTAAATAAGGTCTTATAGGAAAGGGGCTCTTGTGTTCCTGTGCCTGTGACTCAGCCAAGGAGCGGTTTGGATCCGGGGTTTTCCTCATCCTGCCATCACAGCCCACATTCCCGGTGAGTCTGTGGCACAGATCTTGACTCACGGGCTAAAGCTAGACACGGCTGCCGACTCGGCTGTGAAACGGTTTCAGCTCACTACTTATTTATTCAACTACCTGCAAGAAAATACTCAACAGGCCTTTACACACTGAAAAGAAAACTAAAATAAACCACCCCAAACCCCACACCTTGGATCTTACAAGGGAAGTGCGAGTGATACAAACCATGAGGAACCCCTATAGCACCAGGCACCAGGCAGAGAACCCTTAATCCTGGCAAATGGATGGTACCAGCAGGTCCCAGGGGTATGCACAACAGACACATGAAGAAGTGGAAGAACTGAATGCATTATGCACTTTTCCAAATAATTTTTTTTTTTCCTGCCCACAGCATGTGTCCTGAAGAATTAGTTATATAGTGCCGCAGCTCCAAAGGAGGCTTCGTCCCTACCTGGTGTGTGTGTAACACACCTTGGAAAAATACCAGCACACACCTAACAACACAGGCATTAGGAGATACCAAAGGTATATAGAAAGCATATTGGAAAAATAAGCACATTAGCATAGTTGAGTGCAATAAATTACTAGGGAGATAAAACATTATTTTGAAAGTGGAGACTGAATGCTTCAGAGGAAAGAAGAAAGGCAAAAGCAGCAGCTCCCACCTCTGCAAACAGAAAGGGTTTCTTTTCTCACCTTCCAATTTTTGTTTCCACATAACCCTTGTTTTCCAGCTTCCATTGTGTCTTGCTTAAATGTTTTAGCTCTCTGGATCTTTTAACAATCCCACACACATCCATGCAGCTATATATAAATAAGAAAAAAAAGCCTGCTGCACATTCAGATCCTCACTTTATGCTGGGAAAAGTGATGTCCGCCTGGGAGCCAGCCTGATGGTGAAACAGTGTCCTACAAGGTAAGTAAACCCCCAGCTGACTCCATCAGACCAGAATTTCCCAGGGGGGCCCTGCTGCTCAGGGATCTATCCCTTCTGGAGCAGCCCAATGGGTCTGGACAACGGGTGGGTGAGCTATGCGCTATGGGCTGAAGAGCACAAAATACAGAGTTTTCTAACGCATCCATGCCTTAGCACCTGCTTTGTGCCTTCCCTCAGTGCTTTCCACTTTCAGTATTTTGCCTTCTGAATTTTGAAGGCACAGGCCAAATCTCTGCGATATCTTCCGACATCTTCTTAATCCAGTTTAGATGGACACTAAAAGGGCATTCAACAGATTCATGGCTTGGAAGAATTATTGAGAATATTGATACCTTATGAAGGTACGGAGAGCAATACCTGAAAGTTACACTGTGATTTGTGCTGAACTGGCATGGTAATGCTCCAATTTCTGCTCACTGCTGGACACAGATTTTTCTGTGCTTACTACTTATACAGCTCAGAGCCTGAATAAGTTTTCTGTGTGGTTTTTGTTCTTTATTGGTAGACATTTACCCTGGGAGAAATGTTTTTTTTCCCCCTCCTAAAATCTCTCATCCACAAACTGTTTTCTGTTTCTATTACATTACTTCATGTCCCTGTAACATAAATTACATTTAAAAAAAAAATCCCTCTGAATTTCTCTTTAACTCATATTTTCTGTATCTCAAAATAAGTAAAATGGTTTTAAAAAATAAATATTTTCCTTCAATCTATGATAACTGAACAGACGTTTGGTAAATGAAGCCAACAGACATGAGAGGATTCGTTAAGTATTTGAGTTTTCTGACACTGCAGATTGGAAGGGAGCAGCCAGGGGCTTTGCCAAAGACAGGACTTTGAATTTTATTCCTCCCCCCCCCCCCCCCCCCCCCCCCCCCGCCAGCAATCTATGGAATTGAGGAGTTATAGCAGCTGTACATGTAATGCCAGGCTATTGCAGTATTAAAGAAACTGTGCCCTTTCCCACCGTACACAGCAGCCTCTGAGGTAGATAATATAGGTCATGGCTTAAAAATGCAAGCAACTTCTTTAAATATTAAAAATTATACACAGCGATAACACTGAATCGATAACAATTCTTTCAACAACTTCTGAACAATAACAACTGGAAAATGATGGCACATATTCATTTCAGCTTCTTAAAACCTTAAGCTTCTGAAATCAGAGTCTTCATATTAGCATTGAATACAGCAACATTCTGATTTAAATTATTGACAGCCTGAACTAAATTAGTTAGCGTCTCATCTAGTTTCAACAGTCTGCTATTCATTGAGTCGTTCAGATGTTGGATGGATTCCATCAACATCTCCTGAACACACTTTTTTTTTAAGCCAATCTGCTGCTCTCTGGTTCCTTTCTGACACTTCCATCCCTTTCTAATATAATGTTCCCTGAGCTATCACCCCTCATTTCCACACACTTGTTCTCTGTCATCTTCACTTTCTACTCTTACTTCGCATTTTCCTCCCATCTCCTTATTGTATATTGTGTCCCTTATTGACTCCTGTGATGTGTAAGTCACTGAAATACTGATGATTCTTTTTGCTTTTACAGTTCTTAATTCTTGTGGGTTGCTAGTGGAAAGGACATGCTGTCATTGTCCTAAAACTGAGTTTCAGTGGGCAAGTAGCTTTGCACCGAATACATGAAAGTATCTCAGGAGGAAAAAAAAGGCACCAGCCTTAGGGAAAACCTGAAAGCCACATTGCTTTTCATATAGGTAGAGGAATTTTCCCTCACTGTAAAGACCATACAAAATCTGAGTAATTCCTTCATGGTTACTCTTCTCCTCCCTGTACTTTGTGTCTCCTGATGCATCCTCACAGCCTTGCCGATGTGCTGTGGTTCCCCACAGCGTCACTGCTGCACTGGCAGGGTGTCACAGGGTGGAAGGAGTAGTTAAGGGGGGATGACAGGCAACGGGGAAGCTAGGAGAGTGGGAAACACAGGAGAAACACAGCACTGTGAAGGATGTGAGGGGTTTGAGAAACGTGGATGCTTCTTCTGAGGACCGGGAAAGAAAACTGCGTTCTGGGAAAAGCCTTTCTGACAAGTATAAAGATGTGTTTCTGTTTAGGTTGATGCAAAAGAATACAGAATGCCATGTTTTTTTGCATCCCAAACTAATTTTCATCTTTGTGAATCAGTGTTAAAAATTACAAGCCATTTCCTGCTCTTATTTCAAAATTACTGGTCTCCAGTTCCCCATGTATCCTCCTAAGTGACATAATTCCAGCTCCCACTTACACCATAAAACAGCTTTTTCCTTTACATAAAGTCACAGTTGCAGACCTGGGTGTTGGTGCAGTGGCCCAGATAACAAACCCAAACCCAAGGCAGCCTCATGTGCTAGCGTATTGACGCTAGCCCTGGACACCCCTGTCATTCCCAATTTGCTACTCTTTATTCTAATTGCATGTATAAATCAACCGCCAGTTTTAGGCTCACAGAGAAGATAGGAAATTCAGTCTGTAAACCAGATTGTAGGTGAGGAGGAAAGAGGAGGCACCAACAGGGTTGATAGATTGATCCTTATACTCCACTCATCACAGAGGGGAAAAAAAATAATCTTAAGAATATCATATCTGGCCAAAGAAGCACCACTGTGTTGCAGAACATGTCAGATTTTACTGAGTTGCTCTTGTATCCCAATCCTGTCCTCTCATAACCATCTGGGAGCAGGGGACAGTAAGACCTGCAAGGGGAGCAGCTACTTCTATCATCTCCCAGCTGACACGCTTGTGATTTTGGGCAAAGGTCTAACAGCTCGGAGCAACCATCAGTTTTTTTCTGACTTAAAAAGGCACACGGCTCGGGAGGGACTGAGAATTTGAGCTGTGGGCTCTGTACTACAGTGTGCCTTCCCTGGCTCTAGCCTAGGACTTCTGGACTCTGTATCTGGGTCCTTCAGAGCCCTAAAACAAATCTTGCTGCAAAGTTGCCTGATCGATACACATACAGTTCAGAGCTGGACAAATATCAAGAACCACCAAAATAGACACATTCGTATTTTTAGTGCATTTCTGGATGGCTGCATGAAGGTGTTAATCCCCTATGTACAGCCATTAGCAAAGAATTCATTATTCTGCCCAGTGAGTTATCCCTCTATTAAACGTTAGGAAGAATTAGCCTAATATTTACAGTCAGCTATTTGTTATGTTAAAGAGGTATTTGCCAAATCTTCAGCACCTCCACCACATGCACAAAATCATACTTTAAATGAAGTAATTCTGAATTAAACAAGTGCGCTAGTACTACTAGTGGGATTTATAGTAACCAATAACGGTCTAAGAATGTATTTCACAGATTGCTTCTTTGTATTGCAAAATTAATAGAGTTTTATATCTGAAGAAACAAATCTGCACATTAAAAATCAATGTTTCTCATGATACACACTTGGTATTATTTCTGGGAATGCTACAGCTGGCATGCACAGCCTAGTTAAAATATTATAATTTACTTGACTGCATGCATAGTCGATTTGCAGTCAAAACTGCCACTTACTACATGGGAGGAAAAACAATGACTTCCATGCTACTGGAAACATCAAAGGTACTTTTTGCACTACTCCCCCTCAAAGCCTCCTGGGAAAAGCCCTGACTCATAAGCTTTCCACTGGTTACTAGAGTGCTTCTTAGGTTTGAAGAAAAAAAAATATCATATTTTGCTACAGTACCTCCACTGAAAAATCCTCAACAAGCAGAATGGATTGAAAAATTCAAGCATGACTAAAAAGTACATTCCCCACTAGTCAGTGAATTTTGCTCCCTATTTGTCACTGCCACCTTGGAGAGCAGTGAGCATTAATAATGCATGGGTGCTAGGAATGTATTAGCAACTAACCTTGCGAAGAAAATCAACTGGGGACCCAGAAGAGCTGTTAAAAAAAAAGGGTGGTGGGGGTGGTAAGGGTGGGGGGGGGGGAAGAAACAAAGTCAGAGCTCTCTGGTATGCTCTTATTTATTGAAGAGATTTTGGAAGAAGTGTCAGGGATGGCGGCAACTATGTATCACTGTAAACTAAGGCTGAAAGTCTGTGGAATGGGGTCGTAATTGAGTTCATTGATCAAATTCAGGAGGAGAGCCGCCCCCACCCACCAAGCTCCCCAGCACTGGCCACTCTCCATCAGCAGAAATACCCCAGAGGATAAAGGGCATTTATGCAAATCAGCAGTTGGAGCCCAAACGTCTTTATTAGACATGTGTTTTTCAGGAAAAGCCTCGTTCGGCTGTTATTCATGGTTGCAGCTATTTTGCATGTGCTAACTGTGATCAAGTTTTCTTGGAAATTGGTTGGCACGCCACGGTTGCTGACCAATTTTTTGCTAAGCTAGGGCCAGTGTGGTGGGTGGAAAAAACCTTCACCTTCACCTGTTTCTACAACTGAAGCATAATGCTCACGGGTTTACTGCTAGAGCTATTCAAACACGTTATTTACATCTTTTATTTTATAGTGACATGATAACATATGGATTTTATTCTTGGTTTGAAACTCTTCAGTCCTTTCAAATCCAAGTACCCAAAGATATCCAGTACCCAATGAAAATATCCTGCTTCCTAAAATAAAACAGGCTTACTATTACGCTTCTATAGTTTGAAACAATTTGTACACTAAGCTGCTATATCCCGCTGTTAGACTTGGCAGTAATGGTTTCAGTTATATATTTATGTCCTGCCATCTCCTTTTAATACATATTGTTTATATTCCAAGGCCTGTTTTCTGGTATAACAATCATTACAAGTTTTACATGGAATATAGTTGCTTTTTGTGTTATTAGCCAAAGCAAATATTGTGTTTAAATCCACCTTATTGATTCACTTTTTCAATGAATGTACCAAACTTGTCAACGTAAAGAAGAGATAGAGAGGGATATTCATAAGGGCTGCAGAAAAAGGAAAATACCATCCTTTTCCTTTCTCCTTCTGCTGGATATACAGACAAAAACAATTGCCACCATCAAGGAAAAATGCCGCAGAATTATCTGTGCAGAGCCATACGCCTTCTCCTGTAATAATCAGAATGACCCGATGCTCCCAGCAAAACTATTTGCTTTCTATCTTTTCAGTTATATTTTTAGTTACCGACTGCAGACCTTCATGCAATTAATTCATTAAGCTCATTACGACTTAATGTTGCAGCCCAAATTCAAAGTTCTCTATATACAATTTAATCTTTGGTCATTTTTTATTAAGATGAGCTTTGAATGAGCTATATTCCCAAACAGAAGGATTGGGCCAACTCCCTAATTAAACACTGCAGCCTGTGGATAAGCTAGAAACCTTACTGTGACACAATCCTCCTGCTTTTCACCTGCTTTCCTAATACTTATCAACTAATTCATGCCATTCTTCTAATCTTTATTTGATGTTGAAGACAAAATAAAGTTAAAAGACACCTGCTGGTAGATAGATTTTCCACTGAACATGCTTATACAGGCCTTTAGGAAAACTAGATTCTGGCATCCTAAGAGGATCACGTGATTAAGATCTGAAGATTGAGAAGAGAATTGGTTCAGTACCAGTTTCCCATTCTCATTACAATTGTTCTCCCGAGAAATGTGTGATTTTTCACCATTGTTTTCTTGACACGACCGTCTTTGTTGAATTTTAGTGGTTGGGGTTTTTTTTTGCCATCATTTTTCTTTATCCCTTCTCCTTTTTTTCTTCCTTCTAAACCTCCCTATGTATGCCACAGTTGTTTAATTTTTGTTATGGAAATGATTAAAGTTTTATTTTGTTTTGTTTTATTTCATTTATCTCCCAAGAGTTTTTTAGGGTGATAGTCACTCTGTAAATGAATGTAAAAATGCTTTTGTCACATTAGCTTGCATGTTAACTGGTAAAATGCTTGTTATTTTACTCTGATGTTACATTCACAACAGGATAACAGTTTTGATCCTGTTATGCAAAAATCTGCATTATAAATGAGAAGGCATATTTCACACTTTTTTATCTTGGGCAGATTCCTAATGTAGTCATTAGGTGTTAGGATGAAAAAATGGAGATAAGTCAGCTTCCATTAGCTCAGCTCACATGAGATTCAGTAGGAGCTGGCTAAGGCCATACATGCTGGTACCTTGCTTATAAGATCTGAATCTTGGTAACATCTAACAAATCAACAAATTTTGAGTCTGACAAACCCTATGCATAAAACATGCTAGTGGAATGCAGAATATCTTGAGCTGAAGGCATTCTTTAAATATAATTTTTTTTTCCTTAAGAAAAAAAAAGTACTTGGCTAAACAAAGCTAAGATTTCTAGTTACAGTAGGACACTAGTAGTTAGGTCCTGGAAATTTCAAATTTATCTTTCAACTGCACCCTAATGCTTCTTAGTTCAAAGGCACTTTTTCAAGAGGTTAACAACTTTTTCTTCTTTCATCTACTTATATAGTTTCTAAGCAAGCCTGAAACTAGTCAGATAAACTTTTTATGGAATCCCATTTGTAATATTGCTTAACACTATTACCACTGCAAGGCTTCTTTAATGTTGTAGGTTTGTAGACCATTATTATGAACTATGCAGGGCAATGGTGCTAAGTTCGTAAAGCAGTGTCTGCTAATATATATTCAAGATCACTCTTTGTTGCAGGTGTCTTAATTGCACATCTTTTAAAACATCTCTGAATAAGTACCACCTTAAGAAAATATCTGATTTCCTTTCAGAAGAATATTTTCTACCAACATACCCAGTACAATCTGATAGGTTACAACAGCGATCATCAATCAACATGACAGGCTCAAAGGGATGCTCCTAGAAGCTAGACATGCAGAGGAATGGAGGTGCCTCAAGTGAGACAAGAGCAGGTTTTGGGAGGCTATGTTGGAAACACTGATCCTCCATGCTCCTTCCCCAGTAACCCTGCACCTAACACCCAGGCACTCCCAAGCAGTACATGCCGATGTTTTTGACAGGGTTATCCCTTAAAAAACTGCATTTCGGTGTGGGTGCTTGTGGGGTCAGACCTCTCCCTGGCCAGTGCTTCAGTGCTCTCAGGGATGAGCTGCTCCCCCAGCACTTGCCCTATGTTTGTGGAGCACAGCAGCACAGCTCAGTGAGCTCTGCCCCACAAACAGCATAAGTCCAGCCCCCTGGGCAGGAAGGGGGGGATCATTGGTGTGATGTGTAGGTATGGGAGCGAGGATCCAATTTTCAGCCCTTGACACTGCACCTTGACTCTAACGCCCACGTTACTGTAAAAAGTTAGGACTTCTCCTCCAAGCATGTTTAGTTAAAACAAAACAAAACAAAACAAAACAAACCCAAACAACAACAAAAAAAATCAACCACAAAAAGCAAAAAACCCAACCCCAAAAACAAAGAAAAAAATTCCCCCAACCTAACAAAACACAAGAACCGCACCTCTTGAGCTCAGTTTTATCACAATGGGCAGTAGGTTCCCATGCCCAATTTCCAACTCTTTACCTCTCTGTTTCTGTCCAGCTTCAGTCTTTTGCCCTATACACAACATTTTCAGCTCTATATTTCTATGTATTTCTATATATTTCTATGCCTGAAAGAGTCAGGTCCTTCTGCGGGACTCAAGCTTTTAGCCTCTGTGTTGTTACACATACATACTAAAAAATGTGTTTTGAATCCTTGTGGACTAAAGCAATGCAAATGTTCATGAGGACGATTGTGAGAGTCATCCAGGCCTCAGAAAGAGAACTTCTGGGTTGTAAGAAATCTATTTTAGAAGACCCTCTGCAAGAAGTCTTCTCTGTGCAGCAGCCTGATTTTATCTTTTCAGAATAAACTGAAGGGTGCTTTTGCTCCACAGCTTTCTCAGGTACCAGCACCTGAAAGACCCACCATTCCAAGACAGGTCACAGAAGGAGAAAGAACAACTCAAGAGCTTGCTTACACAAGAAGAATGAGACCTTGCTTTTTGCTTTTCTACTAAAGAAAAAAAATGTGTGCGTAGGTGGGCATGGGTTGGGAGGGATGAACTCGAAGAAGGGAAGAGATGACCTGTAAGACTGGTGGGATTGGTATGTGAATAAAGGGTCAGTAGCTGTAAAAGCAGCTTTCAAGCAGTTTTTACTGGTGTGTTGGCAAGCACACACCAATACAAAGCTGCTCCTACAACGACAGCTCAGAAATGCCCTTCAGGCAAGAAGCCCCACCACCCTGGTCCCTCGTGCTGGAGCGCCCATCGGTGAATTGTCCAGGCACAGTTCCTGAACGTGTGTATGTTCACGTAACAACCAAACCATAGAAAACCTCCGGACAGTTTTCTCCTCTTTCTCCTCCCCACGTATGAGCCTCCCTGCAGGAGACCAGTGGAAAGACCCCAGATTACCCTGTTGGGAGTTTGATCAGGGCTTTTATACCCTTCCTGCAGTGGCACAGCTCCATGAATACACACATATTTACACAAGAAGCAATAAGAAGTGAAAAAACCAAAACAAAACCAACCCAAAAAAGCAAACAAAAAACAAAACCAAAAAAACAAAACTTAAAACTTTTGAAACAATGTAACATGAACCCATTTACAAATATGCACTGTCTGTCCTGAGACAGAGTCAAAACACATAACACTGTCTTTTCTCTTGACCTTACAAAATCTTGCCATACCCATTACAAACTCTAGCCAATTTATTTATGTAGAAATGGAATTTACAGATTACAAAAATGGTTTGCTCGAGTCATCACCATTCCTTTGAACTCTGAGGCCATTTGAATTTGATCCTGACCAGGCTGACCATAAACCATTCTGTTTGGATAATAGAGGAAATGGAACAGTTTGTCTTGAGTAACCTTATAATAAACTGTAGCTCAGTAGTTATGAATTACAACTAAAATAGCAGGAAAAAAAAAAGTGCATGTATCTATCTGTGTGTATACTTTATATATATATACATACATGCACATAAATACACGTGCAGCTTCAGACCAACAGAAGTAAAGAGTGGAGAGCATTGTTAATACTAGAATTATTTTTATTTTCAGTTAAAATTAACAAACTTCATCTACTTGTTAATTATATTTTTATTGTATTAATAAAATAGTGTCATTTAGATGAGCATGATATATAAAAATGTGTAAATTGTCTATTCATAATTCACTGCAAACTATGTTCAAAGCTATGTGGATTAGTCACAACTAATAAAGTTCCAAAATATATTTTATATGGATTTTGAAGTTTTGTAATGTATTTTTCAACAAATCATTGAAGAGTGGAGCGCTAGACACAAATTTACTCCAAAGTCTTAGAACTCATCTAAGCAAAATGGAAAAGCTTTTTTTTTTTTTTTTTTGGTACCATGTTCATCACAAATAGCAATGACATGGGAGTCTCAAAGAAGCAGGAAAGAACAAGGTCTATCTGTGGCTGTTACACAGACCTTCCCATAGCTACCTCATTTGTTTGAGGGCTGGAGGGCGTCACAGGCTATGAGAAGAAAAAAGAACCATGCAATATTTTCCCTTTGGAAGCAAGCACACCATAGCATAAAAATATTACAACAACTACATCCAGCAAGAAGAGATTTAACTTATACCTTAACAACACCTTTCATCTCAACAAGATACGTGGAATCTGGTTCATTAATGTACCCAAAAGTATGAATTTTGCCAACATACACATAGATGATTAAGCCTAAACTCTGGTCCTCAAACGCTTAACTGACTTCTCAACCTGGAGCAGCTCCAGGACTGAGTTTAGGCAGGGTTTGCCCCCCAGTCCCCACGCAATCTGGGCGCTGCGCCGTACAGCCGCAAGCTGGACCAGGCTTGCTGGACTTAGCACCCCATGCCTGGCTGGAGAGCTGGGAAGTGCCCCTTCTTCTCCCTAGTCTGCCAGACAGCTTCACCTGTAACGTACTCCACAAAGATTAGCTGCTACGCCAAATGCATCAGAAGCATCACATCCCCCAAATCCTGCAAAACAGCCAAGCTGCAGGAGCCAGAGCCCAAAGCTGCTCCTTCCCAGCATCTGAAATGGGCCATGGGTCCTGACCACTTGCAGGGTACAGGTGTCTTCATTTCCAGAAGAAGAGACCAGAACTGAAGTTGTTTACTGCACCAATGGCTTTGGCTACACTACGTTGTCAACCGCTATTCAACAGGGCAGAGAGTAGTGGAGGCATGCGACCAACCTCTGCAAAATTGTGTATGCTCTGGTTTAAGGGTTCAGGGCTGTGAACACTGAGTGGCTGAAGGATGAGTAGAAGTGAGGTAGGACTTCCTCACTCCCTACTTCCCATCAGTTATCTGGAGATGGATCTCTTTTCAGCAGACTCGTGATTTTAGCCTTCTGCAGACTGTGACTTTTTCTGTTTACTTACACTACCAGGAGCTCAAATGTTGGGCAGAGATTGCGGTCCCCTTGGTGGCCACATCCCTAAATTCATCAGTAGTTCTCCCAGCCGAGGACTGGAGGACACATTTCAACCCAGCTATAGAGTTGCCCTACGCTTTTAAGGGGAAAATCTGGGACACGAGCTAGGAGAGACCTGATGGAGCCAAGCGAGCAAAGTTAAACTCTTCCAATCCTGCAAGACTATGAAAAATTTTGTATGGCATTATTTGCCAAAAATAGATTTTAAGCCTTTCCAGTTCTACAACTTTCTGCACATCAGAGGAAATAAAACCAAAGAAAAAGCAACCACTAAAACTGCAAAGCTTCCATGTGTCACAAAGAAGAAACCCACAGTCCATCAAAAACAGTAATCTGCTAAAGGAGACAACTGTTAGCAAAAGACATGGTCAGAGGCTGCTGGGCAGCTCTTGTCCCAGCACTCTTTCCCAGGTTGACCAGTCACCACAGAGTTCCTGGAATTTGGGTACAGCACACGGAGATATCCAGTGGCTGCACAGCACATTGTAAAACATACTGCTTTAGTCCATACTTTTAGGTGACAATGGGAACAGAAGAACTCAATCACCAAACCCTAGTGAGAAGAGCTGGAACAGTGATGAAACAGCTACATGGTTTGTTTGTTGTTTTGTTGTTGGGTTTTTCTTTTAAGCAATATGCTGATTTTTCTTTGCTGTCATTCATTGGCCAGCAGCATGCAAGCCCTGCATACACATGCGACAACAAATTTATGAATGAAAATATATGTGAGTTTGAAAGATTGCACAAAATTAACAGATGATCAATGTCTGAAAATTTGTGCAGGGTGTGCATTATTCATTAATTGCCTTTTCATTTTATTTATTCACTAAGCACTATTAATTATTCCCCTCTTTAAAAAAGATTCAATGATCTAATCAAGAAGAGAGGGAGAAATATTGTATGTCTTAGGAGACCAATAGCTTACATCAAGAATGAAGGATGAATAGGAAATAGTCAAAACGAAAAAAATGTGAACACCTACAGCTAATGTTTGCAAAGTATCTAAAAATAACTGGGGCATTCACAGAAATCAGGATTGGTTCCCAAATATAAAAAACATTTACCAGAAAATTGCTCATAATGAGCAATTTAACTGGCTATTCAACAGTGATCCAAGCAATTCTCTGATTCAGAAAAAATGGCAATTTGAGCAAAGAGATATTTGAAGACTTACAAAGCCTATTTTGACAAGGAATATCTGGAAAGAAGCAGAATTTAGCATAAACTTATCTAATTCTAAGAATATTAGAAAGCTCAGCTATCCTGAGCCCTAGGTATGTGAGGATATGATGAGGGGGAGAGATTTTCTTCTGATACAGAGAAAAGGTGGTTTCTGAAGCATCCAGAAGCTGATTCTAATCCCCACTTTAATTAAAGAGGAGCAAGTTCTTCACACTGCATCTGCTAGACTTCCCTGGCACAACCAACTGCTCATCGTTCTGACTTCCATCATCATAAGGATTTTCCCAGTGCCAAGAGGAGACCAAGGGGGAGGGCAAGAGGCAAAGAAAGGATTGTTTTAATTCCAAACTGGAGCTTTTTATAAACTTCAAATATCGTAACTTTTCCTTTAGTTCCTCAGGAACAGTTTTTTTCCAAGTGTCTGCACATAACCATAATTCATATCATTCCATAAAACCTCATTTCAAGAACTATAAATAGGGTTGGGGTTGTTTTTGGTTGTTTTTTTTTTTTTGTTGTTGTTGTTGGTTTTTTTTAAGTTAAAAGAAATAAGCCTAACATGTCTAATGATATGTGGTCTAATGGAAAACAATATTGTTGCAGTACAGCATTTGCACTTTCATGCAGACAATACTTGTCAGGTGGATAATACTTTTTATGTTGGGAAATAACAACAAGACTTTCCTGAAGTAAAAGAGCCTGTAATCTTCTATAATTCAGTACAGACGAAAAGACATTATCCCAAGGAAATTCTTCTTGGCAAACTAGGCTATGATTGAAGGTAGTCACTGGTACTTGTGATCGTTTCCTAACCTTAAGCTTTAACTCTTCTCTAAGTTTAGTTTTTTGGTAACCTAGTAGTTTATGGTTAGAACATATCTTGATAGCAATCCAAAGTCTTCCTGAAACACACAAGTGGCTTGCACCCTCTAGCAGATAATCGAAATCAGATACCAGCTTTTCTGTCAAATCTTTACCCAAAAATAAAATACAGCATGAAAATCTAGAGACAAGACTAAGATGACCACCATGCATACACCAAATAACAGCAGAGAATTTATTCTGTATAAAATAATTTCTCCAAACAGCGGTCTGTTTAACAGTAAAAGGTTGGCAAAGAACTCATAATATTCTATATACTTTTCTAGCATTTATAATTTCTTCTTAATTGGCCAGTAATGCATTTCCTTTCACTGACACACACTGTAACCCTTCCCTGTAAAATTATCATGACAATATACCAGCACAGGCACAGAAATCCTTCCTGTTCATAACCACAATAATGTTTCATGAAAGAATGAAACTATTTTACTTGCCTGTCCATTCCCCCTGCACAGAAAACCCCAAAAAGCACTTGCTCACAGCGGCTAGTTCAATAGGATTTTGTACTGCTGATAAAATCATCTTTCTACAGGACATCACTGATATTAAGACATGAGAGCTCCCCGACAGATTTCGCATTGAATTCTGATACCTCCTTAGTTAACAAACAGTTATTGCATATGTTCAGTGTGTCTCCTCGTGCCAGGGAGATGGTGTGTTATAGACGCGGTGTCTCTGTTCAGTTTTGCTGTCAGATGGATTACTACGGGACAAACGGCTGTAACTGAGAAAAATCACCCGTCCAAAGCACTGAGAAGTTGGTTGGAAGACCTAGAGCAGCTAAGCTATACTGAGCCATTCAAAGACAAGGTAAAAAAACCCCAATACAATATTTATAAAAAAAAAAAAAATTGCATTTATTTAGGATTGCTTTATATCCAATTAATCAAATAGAGATTTGATCATCATTTTCTATGTGTACACAAATTCCTTTTTTTGTTTGGTTTTTTTTTTGTTTGTTTTGTTTGTTTTGGTTTGGTTTTTCCCCCCTCCTTTTTTTTCCTTTCGTCAATCGTGTGTCCCAGCTAGGGGTAGTGGCATGGCTTGAGCTGCAGAAGTCAGGCCAGGTGAAACGGAGAGCCAGGCTGTGCAATGCATTCCGCTAATTCACGTTTGATTTCCCAGAGCGCATTAAAGAAGAGCAGAGTCAGAGCAGGGCGCTTGGTACCTGCCAGCAGAGGTTCTTCCCCACAGAGGGGTAATTGCCATCATTCTCTCCCTGGTTACTCTCATATTAAAAGAACTAGATGTGTCAAAGCTGCTTCACTCACTGTGCCAGGGACATCAGAAAAATCTAAGAAGATATAAAGGTCTTATTTAATAGCATGGTCGCCTTTGTGTTTTCCTGCCCAGACGATAGCAGGAAAACCCTTTTTTCTGGAGGGTAGGGCATGTCATTTTTTTGTGGGAATGAATTGGGCTTGAGTTCACAGAAGTAGCTTACAAGCAAAAAAGGAGCATCACCATGTTCAACAGAAAACCCAAACAAAATGAAAAAAACCCCCCCACACACACACCCCCTCCCCCCCCCCAAAAAAAAAAAAAAAAAAGGGGGTGGGGGTGGTGGGGAAGACACAGAAAGAAAAAAATTCTTTAAAAGAAGTTTTGCTCAGTAAAGATGTCCAGCCTCAGTGGAAGGAGTTGCCTTCGGTTGGAAGCTGGTGCTTCCTCCAGCTGGCTTTCCCCACGTGCTGAGCCTGCACCCTGTGGCTTGGGGCGGGGCGGGGGGTGGGGTTGCCACTACATTTTTGCACAGTTCAAGAGCCAAGTCAGAGGCACCAGAAAAGATGCTGCTCTCACACCTCACTTGGAGGTCCACATCCCCCAGCAGTAGGGAATGTCACTGTCACATAGGCATAAATGTCACCACCGCCACAGTAACAGGCTCCCAAAAGATCCCGGCGTCCCTACAGAAACCTATAATGGACAGCACAAACATTATACAGGCTACAAAACCATCTGCGCTCATACCATTAGTTGTTGCATGCTCACACCACCACAACTCATCTTACAACACATTTAACTGACTTACAGCTAGTTTAGCTGTAGTGGGGGATAAGGCTACTCGCTCCCTGCACCAAATCTCCATCTCTCTGCAAAGGCTGACTTAGTGAGACATCCAAATGTCCTTCCTCTTCCATTTGCAAAACAACCAGCATCGGACAGATACGAGTGGAAATAAACATATACAGGAAGGCACACTTTCAGTACACTTCATCTGCTGTTATAAAATATCACTCGAACGGGGCTGAGTAACTCGTGTTTCACTTGCTTGATGATCTGTACAAGAGGGTACAACATGCTTTGTGTGAGTGAGGGAATATGAGATGCAAATGTATGTTTGAGAATGACTTGCCTGACCATCGCTGGGTGCACTGTCTTTTCATTCCAGTCTCACAGGAGCCGAGCTCCTAAATATATGTTACATCTTGTGCCTGGATGTGAAACGCATAAGCAGCTACCGTGGTGGCACGTACTGAAAATGAAGAGCACCAGAAGCGAACACAACAGGGCAAACCAAAGCAGCTGATGGGTCTGAGGTACTACCTAAGGTTGCAGGATGGGGCAGGCTGGCAGCAGCGTGCCCATGCTGGCAGTCAGGCTGCAGTTAAATCTCCCGGTTTGGTTTTGCTTTGTCTAAATCCTGACCTCTGGGGTAACTGCAGTTTTGCTTTTGCCAGTTGGGAAGCACATCAGCCTTCAGTGCATCATGGCTTTTGGCTCGTCCCCAGCTGGTGGGTGCTGTAATTATTCAACACTCTACAATTAGCAAATGTAAACCCTTTTGCATCCACTGTGTCGCATTAAATGCAATTTCTGCTCCCTAAGGAAGCTATAGCGACTGCCTTAACAGTGCCTGCAGCTGAACACTTTGTTATCAAGACATTTCCAGCCCTGGCTAACAAAAAAGCCCTCACTTCTCTTGGAGCACTTTTAGACCAATATAAGGTACCAATGTAAAGCATCAATGTGGAATATCTGTGCAACAAAAGAAACTTCCCACGTGGCACCCCTTCTTGCAGGCAAAACTCCCCATTGACTCCCTTGCCCTAGAGAGGACTGTATCGTAGGTGCCGGCCCCTAATTTCTTGCTGCATGTAATTGCTTCTCAGATGTACATATCAAACCTCTCCAGAGCACAGCTCTTGCACTGTATGGCTTTGCATCTAATGCATCTCCAAGCTCTTTCATTTCTGTAGAATAATGAAACTACAGAAGATGCCGAATTTTCCCTTTAGTTTCAAATCCTACCCCCGCCTGTTGCTGCCACGCTGTAAGAGATAATGTGCTCCATGCCTACAGTATGTTACTGTTAGCCACATAAATAATAATAATTTACAAACAACTCACACACTTTTTCCCGTATTTCTGCAAGCAATCCAGAGGCGACAGGAACAAATTGATGGAGACAGAAATGGAAGAATCCCACCCTGTCAGAAGATGAATGAGCTGAGCTTGCATGATGTGAACCATGGCTGACAGAAGCGAGGGGGAATCAAAGAGTGAGCAACTTTTGACAACACACGCTTCACAGCTCTGACCACTGAGGATCTACATGATTATCTCCAGACAAAATAACTGTGAGTAAAAGGCTTACATACACTTAAATTAAACACAGCAGGGTTTTAGTAATCTCTGTTTGCATTTTACTTTCTGTTAAGAAGGAAATTGCTTGGACTGGGAACATTTCATTTAATGACATTTTTAGTTACCTTTTGTACTTCTAATGCCATAGTCTAAATTCACCCCAAATTACCCAGGAAGGGAAAAGAAACTTTTGTCCTTTATTTTTAATTGCTGTAGCTTCCTTACCAATTTTACTAAATTAAATGTGTTTTAAAACCTCACCGTATTTGAAACCTAATTATCCCAATCTCTGGATGAAGAATAGCTAACAATACAAACCCCATTTATGTAATTTATTTTGCAAAGGAAAATAAATGGAATGCAGTTTCAGTAATGATATACATGTTTGCAATTCCACCCTGTTTTTTCTCTTCCCCACAACAACTTAGGGAAGCTGCATCTCTTTTAAACAAATGCTTTAAAAGCATCTCTGCTGTGGCATTTGTTATAGCTCTGGACTGCTCTTAGAATGAAGGAGACTGCATAATGTCATGTTCTCCCTAAGTAGCATGAAGGGCTTTTGTTTTGTGTGGTGGGTTGGGTTTTTGTTCTTTTTTGTTGGTTTTTGTTGTTGTTGTTGGGGGTTTTATTTATTTATTTATATAGCTGGTCATGAATGAGGATTATGGCCTGTCACCCACAATAAGTCATGAATGAAGATCATGGCTGGTAATTGTAATGTGTAAAATAAAAAGAGTGGGAGAAGTAGGGATGATATGCACTAGTTGTTGAATCATTATTCAGCATACCCCAGCAGAGCTGAGTTTAATCTTTTTAGACCACCTAGTCCTGAGAACTTAAAATTTCGTTTTTGTTGGATGAGCTACCATTTACTCACTGCATTTATCAATTACTTGCTGACTTCCTGGTACTTCCAGCTTTATTAAGTTCTATCCCTGAAAGAAAATTGTTCCAAACTGACAAACCCACCAGTTAAAAGCAAGCAAACAAGCAATCCTCTCCCAAACAAACAAATAAAACATAGAGCAAAAAGTTATTAGAAGACTGCAGTAGAGCAAGTGAAGAAAATGACTGGCATTTTCCATAGCAGAGTTTCTCATCAGTCCACAGAATTTTGCTGAAATCTTCTGTTAGGCTTAGAAAAAACTTATCTCAAAATTAACCTGAAAATTAAAAGGCTGTTTTTTTAAAGAGAGAGAGTTATTTGAAAAACACAACAAAACAAAACACAACAAACCAAAATACCATTGTTTTAGTTCATATTTAAACTCCTTTGCTAGAAAGGTGCCTTCAAGCTCAGTAGCCTGCCAACTGTGAGTAAACACTGGGACATATGTGGTCAAACAATCCCAAATACTTGTTGAAGATTACTTCTACAAATATGTCTTGGAAATTTGCTTTGCCGTTTTCTGTGGGGTCATGTTATTTGCTCTCCACAAGTGTTCAGATGAGCCCTGACTGGTTTATTCATACAAATATTTGCAAGACCTTTAAAGTTTGGCCCAAATGTTTATTTGTTCAAAAATTCATATGGGGAAGGACTTTGTTATTCTTCATTCACTTTCCATCCTTGTTATTCCCCATTTTAAGAACAGTCAAATACCCAGAAAGAGAATGGATACAATACTCATGTGATTTTAATGTCAAATTATGGATTATAAACAATGTCTCGTAGAAATGATCAGCACATGAATAAGCCCAGAACTTGTTTGCATGAACTATCCAGTAAATATTTAAAAATAAAAAATACATTCCTAGAAATCAGAATATCTGTGTCAGCAAATTACAAGCAAGATAGAACACAAAATGCATGGAGTATTTTATTTGTCATAAATACTTTAAACACCTGTATCTTAAATCCTCAAATATAAAAATGAAACTAAACTGCTTCTTCATATCCCTTCTGACACAACTGGCTATAAGCAACTCTTCTTGCTGAGGACAATTCCATGGGATTTTTTTAAAAGATTACTAAGATATTTTGTAAATTAGGTTTTTCACACAACTATTTATACTTACTTTTGGGAAGCCTGAAACTCAGGTTTTGTTGTTGGGGTTGTTTTTTTTTTTCTTTTTTCCTTTTCATATTTCTTTAATTGTGCACAAATGCTACTTTGTTAACCTTGGTTCTTCCAACTTGCTTAGATTCCTGCATTGATTTTATCCTATAAGATCATGAAAGTGCAAGTCTTTTTTGTTGTTTTTTTTTTTTTTTTTCCTTTTTTTCAGTGGAAAGAAATAGCATTAAAATATTTAACACATATGGCCAGTGGATAGAAGGAAAATAAACACTTCAATAGTGAGGTCTTCCAGCTTTCTTGGTGTCCCTTTATAGTCTTAAAAAGAGCAGAAATATCAACAACTACTTTATGTGACATAAGTAATAATGGCAAATAAAGTGTAACTTTAAAAACAGTTTGCCTATTAGCTAGCAAGCATTTATTTATGCAGTGCTGAGAAGAGCTGAAGCTGAAAATATCTTTTTGGGTTTACAGACACTGAAGCACATTATTAGGAGCTGTGGCACACCAACACACAGGTATCACCCAATTTCATTGCTACCTGATTAATTAACCTGTTTAAAGTGTGAAAGTTGGCACCTTGTCATTAGAATCCATGGAAATAACTAATGAGAATCTATGAAATAAGTTGTTCCTCAATTAAAAATCCCAAAAGATATTTTATCTCATTATTCTTCTTTCCTGTTATCACCTATGCAAAGCCAAGAAGATTTTGTAAAACTTACTGTCTAAAAAAAAAAAATAAAAATACACTATGTAGCATCTTAGAAAACACTTCACAGATCTTTAATAAAATGTGGTGTTATCCAACACCAATAGGCAAGCCAAGTTTCAGGGAAAATGTATTCAGTAGACCGCAGGAATGTGAATCCAAGTCCTTTCATTTAATATGAGTTACATGGTATTCTTTTTTAGCCTATCTAGAGGTCAAAGAGACAAAAAGACATGCTTGAGCTATTGATTGAGAATAAATTACATGACAAATAAAGACCTTGCTTTTTATTAACAAATTACCTACAAACAGGTGATATTTCATTTAGGATTCACAGTTTATGGAAAAAGGAAGCTCGACTTTAGAAAATGGTTGTTATGAGCATGGGTTATTTATTTTTGTTAGTTTTGCTGTATTTGTCACTATGGCAAATGTTCACATTAATTTACAGGTAAAGAAACAGGTTCAGGAAGATGTTCAGGGGATCTTTAAACACCTAAGTATCACCTGAGGCACACAAGCCTAAAGTTTGGGTTCTCAAAAAGCCAAGTATTAAATGGCAAAATAGTCACTGGGCTACTCTGCATCCCGTGTGCCTTAGCTGGAGATATATATGGAAAATGAGATGTTTGGTGTGTGAGTTATGGATTCTAAGCAGGAAGACAGACACTTGGGGGATTTGGATGCAAAATTAACCATAGATAACCAAGATGCTGACAGCAGGATGGGTGAGGGTGTTCCCCTGAAGAGCAGATGGGCGTAAGTTGAGAAAAATTGGAAGGATAGTTCTGAAGATTAAACTTCTCACATGAGAAGGTAATGGGACGAAAAGTAAGAACTCTGAGCTGGCTTTTCACACACACACACACACCCTAAAGGGAGATGTGGAAGGAATGAGCATCCTGAAGAAGAGGGAAAAGAGGTGGTTATGGTCATCAAAGGGGAAAATCTCAAGCTGTAATTGAAAGCATTATCTGTAGGTTTAGGAAGAAAATGTCTCAACCCTAGATTCATTCAGAAACAAAAGTAAATGCTCTTGGGCATTTCCTGGCTTCATGGGAAATAAATAAATAAATAAATAAATAAATAAATAAATAAATAAATAAATAAATAAATAAATAAATAAATAAGAGAGAGAGGAATAAATGAGGATAACCTCCTATTATGAGTTTTCATGTCTTGTGGGTTCAGTAGGTATCATTTTGAGAGGGAACTTGAGAATGGACTGAGTGGTGTAACCCTCAGACAAGTTCACTTCTTGTTTACTCTGCTCTCTCCAAACCTGGAGACTCAACCACAGCCCCACTGAGACCTCCAGTCTCCATGAGGACAAGCTGTGGGCCACCCTACAAACTCTTGGAGACCCATGGAAGGATCCCTGCCTGTCTCCAGTCATGCTGCTTCATTGCAGCCTCAAAGTTGAAACTGATACAAAGAGAAGAGGCAGTTTCCTGATATTTGTTCCAAAAATAAGCAGATGCTCTCCCGTGACTGGGAAACAGAAAAAGAGAAGAGGAAATGAGGTAACTGAAAATTTGCCAACATCTCCAGATTTTTGTTACTGCTTTGGTGGTAGCCAATGGTGAAATGCGATACATGACTTGCAGCTGAAAAAGAATCCTTATTTGCGTTCATTTCAGTTGCTGTCATCATTTATGGCAAGGGTATCACAAATGGCTTCTGTCCTATAGACCTTCAGTCAGAACTTTTGACACTGGGCTGCCTAAACATAGAATCACAGAATGGTTTGGGTTGGAAGGGACCTTAAAGACCATCTCATTCCACCCCCCTTCCATGGGCAGGGACAACCCCCAGCCCAGGCTGCTCCCAGCCCCATCCAGCCTGGCCTGGAGCACTGCCAGGGATGGGGCACCCACAGCTGCTCTGGGCAGCCTGGCCCACCGCCTCGCCACCCCCACGGGGAGAGGTTCTTCCTGATATCTAATCTAAATCTGCCTTCTTTCTTCTTAAAGACTTCCCCCTTGTCCTGTCATGACATGCCCTGGCAAAAAGCCCCTCCCCAGCTTTCTTGTAGCTCTCATTTAGGTACCGGGAGCTGCTCTAAGGCCCCCCCCGGAGCCTGCTCTTCTCCAGGCTGAACAGCCCCAGCTCTCCCAGCCCGGCTTCCCAGGAGAGGGGCTCCAGCCATCCTCGCATAGTCTGCATTTAGGTAGGAAGTAAAGGAGCTGTAGATTAAAAACATATGCCACAACTGGTTGAAAATGCCCCTTCCCAATTGCTTTCCTGTTAATACATATAAGAGGTCTTCACTACGGCAATAGGCTTGTTTTTCCTTGAAAGTCACTTATTTCATTGAAAATCCACACATATGAAAAATAAAATATTTCCCCTTTTCTGGTCTTCTCTGATGGGGAGAAAACTTCCCCAAAGCTGACAGACATGTGCCCAGCCAGGGAGCACAGGCACCTGGGCAGCGATGCTCTGGGTAGCCACCCACCATCCCGCAGCCCCTCTTCATTTGCCTACATGCACACACAGGTGCTGGACTCTCAGCAACCATAAATGAAACAGTTTAACTGTTTTTATAGTAATGTAAAGAAGATCTGGTTTTTTTTTTCAGGAAAGTAGAAACTGAATGCAAGGTTTTGCCTTTGCAAGGCAAGCAAAGGTTTCTTTACTTGTTCTTTCTGTATGAAGAACACCTGCCACAACTGATAGGAAGAGCTTCCCACCTTCCTCACATTATAGACAGTAGAGACTTACTCCTAACTGGGAGAAAAAAGAAAAACAACAACAACCAACCAAACAAAAAAGCACCCAACCACGTTGCATTTGCAGCAGGATATCAGGAAAGAAAGAAAAAATACTGGCAAAGGCTCTTGTTTCTCCAGTATAACTCAGAACAATCCAAAGAGAAAGCAACACCAGAAAGGTAAAGAAAAATCATATATTGCCACCACTTCACCCTCCCTTTACACACACTAATGCACATGCACGCACATACTCATACATGCACACACACGTACGTACATAATTGATGAAGTTAAGAAATTTTTGTTTCTGAAAACCAGCTTTAGATGATCTTATTTATTTATTAGTACTACTGTTCCATTTATATTTTGGCTTGCTATTTATTATGCAGAATAACATGGTCATATTTTATTCAGCAGAGCATTTGATTAGTGTAAAGCTTTATTTGCTGGCCTGCATAACAGCATTTTGTCTAGTCTGCAGGCAATATAAGATATTCTAGATCGTTCATAATTCTGACTCCAAAAAAGAAAACTGTTAAAAGGCTGAAACTCTGTCTCAGCATGTAGATGGCAGTAGGGCTTTTGGTTATACCAAGTTACAAGTCAATTTTGTCTTTGATGTAATGACTTGCTACTTTCAACAGTAAATAAACTTTTTTTTTTTTTTTTTAATAATACATTCTGAATTACTGCAGGTATTACAGGACACTGTGGAAAAAAAGTCTTCCCTTTAGTGTCCAGTCCCTAAAGGTCTCCTGGCCAGTGCTTTTGTATTCAGAGTATTTCTGGTTTTGAGTGATCTGCAGTCTTTTTATAAGGTCTTTTTAATCTAACTCTATTGAATTTTATTAGTTTTCAGGTATTTGATATATGTTCTCTTTTATTAAGATTAATATAAAATTACTTTAAGATTTGTCCATATTAAAAGTGCTCTATAAAATAAATGTTTCTGGTGTGCTGCAGCAACCTAGGTCATCAAGGAAGACCAGATGACTTCAAAAGATGCCTTTAGCCAGGTGTATAAAGATAAATCCAAACATTTTCATTTTAAATATGTTTCAAAAAAAGTGGTAAAGTACCAAGTATAGAACAGACAATAACCATTAAAAGAAGGAAAACAGTCTAGCAAGGTGAGCCTAGGAAGCCACAAATGTATAAACTCAACACATTAAGTAACAGATTTTGAGCTAGAGTCATAAGGAAATTATTGGCTTCAGTACATGTATGGAGGAAAGAGGTTTGAAATAGTTTAAGGGGAAAGGCCCAGGCAAATCTTCCCTGACAAAAGACCCTGAATGAGAAAAAAATTCAATTCTTGTCTTCCACTCTGGTGCTGCCAAGATCCTCTTTAGGGCAGTACTGTATGTGGTCCCCGCTGGAGTGGGGAGAGCTGTACTCCTGGAAAGAGGGGAAATTTGCTGTTTTCCACCAAACGCTTCCAAAGGGAACAAACACGGCATAAAGGGACCCCATAGACAACCCAACAGAAATGCGTGTCTCCATAAAGACACTTTTTAAAGGAAAGGAAAAAAGAAAAAAGAAAAAAACCCAACCCCAACCAACCACTAAATATGAATAAAAAATCTTCTTCTCAGGGCAAAGGAAAGCTGTCTCAGCAGCATCACTTTTAAAATGGATAAAAGCCCTTCTCAGAGCTGAAGATAAATCAGTGGCACCAGCTTTAACAAAGAGAGAAACCTTACTTAGGGCTAAGAGACAGCAGGAGTGGTAGGAGTACCAGCTGGAACAGAGATGCACATCAAAGAAATTAAAGCCCTATGGCTGAAGAAATTACATGGATACTATAAACTAATAATTTTAAATATTAAAAAACCCTTTTCAGGCTAAAGAAAAGATACACGTTGTAAGCAGCCAGCCCAAGGTTAGCAAGCACTGAGTGAGCACAGCCTCTCAGAACCAGAGACCTTTACCTTGATGCCTCCTAGGTAACAAAGTGAATTGTTTAATCCCTACTGGTTAAAGACACAGCTTGCTGTGGTTTGTTTTTAGTTTTTTGGGGGGTTTGGTGTTTGGTTGTTTTTTTTTTTTCCTCCTCCTTGTGCTTTTTAGTTTCTGTTAAAATACATTTGTTAATCATACAGCAAAGTTGCACAAAATGTTCTCTTTCAGAACAAGGAGTTATACACAGCCTGTGTTTCACTTTACACTGATGCAACAGCTTGCTTTTCAGCATGACTCTGGCTTTTCCCTTACCCTAGACATTAGGCTTTATAGAGTTAAATTTAAGGTCTAATTTTCTTTACTAGCAGAATGTATCTCATTTGCTATCAGTGCATGCAGTATACTTTTTGTCAACATGGTAATTCAAGGAGAAAGTCAGGCTCTCTTTGTTATCAGATTTACAATGGTTTCTTAAAAAGACAGCTTGTGTATACCTCCTGCCTCACTAGAATACTTGCTTGCTTGGTTCCTAACAATGGCTCATTAAATTCAGTCAAACTAGTATGAAACTTACCTTCAAGCAGTTTCACTTGCTGAACCCCATTCTCAAAGGATTTTCTAATCTGCAATTTCTATTTTAGACTTTGAGCAGGAAATTGGAGAGAAAAGAGCACATAGCACTTTCTGCAAAAACACCAAAACCAAACAATACTTGATGATACCGTTTCAGCAGCAGAATAGATTTGTGTCACTCCTGTTTTGAAGGCAATCATGCTCACAACATTTCTTCTTAAAGCAGGAGCATTCACCAATGGTTTTGGCTGTAATTAATCTCATCTTGGAAGAGAAACTATAGATTCTAGCAAACTTTTTTTTGGTTTTGTTTTTTTTTTTTTTTTACTATCCCTGAAATCTGTTACTTTGCCGATCTGCACAAGAAGGTTCAAACCATACAACAGCTCATTACTGGCCACTGTAGAGTCAAACGGTTCATGTACACTTCCCCCATCACCCCCCAGAAAAGCTGAGAGTTAGCTGGACAAACAGCAGCACACGGGTGGAATTTTCCCCTGTCTTGTTCCAAGTGAGAGTAATTCAGAAATGAAAACCTTTACAGGAATCTCTTGATATATGTTTTCCTCACTCCCTTTGTTATACAGTATCTTCCTCAGCATTGAAGTTGTGGCCAAAACACAGATATATAGTTTATATGAGCAGCTAAGGAAGGAAAATATCACAAATTAAATTTCAAAAAAAGATGTCAGGGCTTGGTGTCCTAAATCGTTAGAAATAGGAAAATATACAAGTATGATTTTTTCTTTTTTTTTTGAGGGGATGTGCATGTTTCAATAACCTTTTAGTGCCTGACACAGTACATGATTAAGAATCTGTAGACGATCAGATAGTCCAACTAAGGCATCCTAATTAAGCCACAACAATACAGCTGCATCTAGGACATTGTTTTTCATATTAGCTTTAGTTTACGCCTGCCCCTGGACTCAGGGTGCAAAGCTGAGCATGTAAATGTCACTGCACAGCTAAATACTTCCACGTAACCCTGGTGTCTGTCCTTGTCCTGCCACTAGGAAGGGTTCACCACAGCTTTCCAGATCACAGTCATGTGAGCAGCACATCGCTGCGCTAATACAGGGTTTATATCCCGTGGGTAGCTCAGACCACACGTGTAGTATAGCAAAAGTGCCATCTGGAAGTAATTCCCCGTTATTACTTCTTATCAGGACTGCTGAGGGTTTTTTATTTATCAAGTATAAATGAATCATAGGGCAAACTGATGTATGCTCATTAAACTATGAAAACTTATTAGGCTATCCTTTTACTGCTCAAAATAGAAGTCTAATAGAGGTAGGCTCACTCATGCTAACCTACAGCATGAATGTGACATGCAAAAGAAGAAATAGACTGAAATCTGTCTGAGTTATGCCAGGAAATTACATATTCTTCTTAAAGTAAAATAAACACTTGACAAAGCTGTTAATCATCCCTAGTGGAAAGGATTTACAGATTCAATATTAAGATGATGAGCTTCCCACTGGTCTTAGGAGCACTATAGTCAAATGAATCAATTTTCCTCTGAAATCATTTAGATAAAAATTACATTCACATTGAAGAATATGAACAGTTTGAATGCTAAAATGTCACTTTAAAAATGTGTCGTCCCTCCAGTGAGCTCCTATTAGTTCTAAGTTAATATTTAGTGTATTTTGAATGAAAAATTCAAAGTCAGTTTCTTATATGTAAATATGTATATCTGTAATGTACCATATAGGTTCACGTACTTTTTCCTCTACAGAAACAGTGTTGTATAAACGTATCTAATCTGCAAAGCCTGAATTAAAAAATACACAATTAAGATTGATTTTCAAATATCACTCATACGCAGATATTTCACATCAAACCACACTAAAGATCTGCTTCAGAAAAATAAATTTGCACATTAAATAGTAGAAGAATAAAGAATACATATTTATCTTGATTAAGATGATTTCATAAAAGCTCTTGACAATTTGAAGGGGATAAGTAATTTAAAACAATACTTTGTTGAGAACATATTTGAAAATTTACCTGCAGTTAAATAGTATCTGGGGACTCCAGTTAAAAAAAAAAACAAAAAAAAACCCAAACAAAACACAAACCACCAAACAATTTTTAGAAGTTATCCATTCAAAGAGAGAGCGGGAGAGAGAGAAAAAGAAAGAACGAGCCAGGGAGATTATAGAATTTAATGATTAAGAATGTGTGCAGTGCAGTATAAGTACATTTGTTTCCTTGGAAACAAACTAGTACTGTTGCACTGAAGAAATTTGTAAGCATTAAAAAATTCTGTAATCAGGCCCCAGGAGAACATATTAAATTTTTTAAAAGGGATAAATATTTGACATTCCTGGCCATTTTCTGACTGTACTTGTTGATGAGGCCTGCTGTCAATGGGTGGTGTTCCTAACGTTTGGGAAATGGATACGATACGTGAACCTGCACAGCCAAGAACGCACTTCTGAACGGCTAATCCATGTGGCAGGATCAACAACTCCGGCATCGCACAGAAAGATTTAGATCTTTTAAGTAGCAAGTAGATGGTAAATGCAGCTAAATGCAAATAAAGGCAGACTACCAAGCCTGCAATAAAGATTCAAAGGGGGAATTATTAAGAAAAGGGTCTAAAGTCTCTGCCTAAGTCACCCTTGCTTGCAGAAAGCAGCAGGCTGGCTCCCAGGCAGGAGGAGGGTAATAACGCTCAGGTTTATGCCAGGTACAAATTACAACCTATTGGAGTTCTTGAGCTCGACTGATCCAAATAAAACACACTCTAATCTCTTGAACCTTCGCCTGTTTCATAACCAAACTCAATGCATTTCTTTCCAGCTGACCAGGAACTTCGAGGGTCTTTTTTACTTCAGTTTTGCTAGCTAGAAACGGAACCAGAAGCTCAAAGAAATGAAAAGAAATGAAGAGGTTTCCATTTACAAGCTGGAGCAAAAATATCCAGAACCTCCCAACAAATGTTACTTTGGTGAGCTGTCTGTTTGCAAATGAAGTGATACCAATAAGTTAGAAGAACACATCAGTTCTGGTTGGGTGGCTCTAAACAACTTTATTTTTTCTGCTCACTTACTATATTACAACCTTAAGCCAGGTTGTGGAGCTATAACAGTAATGTTACTTGCCCTGGAAATCCATGCAGCTTTTTTTTTGTTACATGTTTCAAAACAAATATTCTATTTTATAATAAAGGTACACAGGGAAAGGTGAGCCTGTTTGATCACTATAAAGTAAACTTGCTTCATGTCACCAAAGAAATGGGAAAATATGCAGATCAGGTCTAATAATATTAATGCAGTGAGCTCATTCGAGCTTATCCCTGTTACACATGAGACTGTAAGATGTGGTGGATGAGGCTTTATAGTTATGAGGAAATAATAATTGCCAAAATGGTCCCTTGGTTTCTCCTGAATGGAAAAACTCAAGACATGGGAAGTTACACGGAACAAAAACATGGTAAAACGGATTCTATGTACAGGTTTTTCATGCAACTGGAAACCTTGACATTAGTTCCCAGGAGCAATCTTAGATGTGTAAGTAGAAGTTCATGCTTCCAGAAAGAACTAGAGGAATATAAAAAGAAAGGACCCATTATCCTTCCCTCCATCAAAAAAGCTGAGCTACTTCTTTAAGCTCATCACTTAAAGTCAGTGCACCAAGCCTTCATCTACAAAATTAAAGAGATTCTTTTTGCCTGCTTGGATACTGAACCCCTGGCAGTGAATTCTGTGGAGTTTGAAACTGGGTTGAGGAAAAACAGAGCAGAACTCCAAAAGCCAAAGGATCCGATGCTGCAGGGAGGTAGTGCCAGCTCCGGAGAGGTGAGGGCTACCTTTGCAACTGAGCTCTGTTAGGCAGGATTGCTTAACTGCTGACCTGCTCGGTGGCATTTGCAAACTTCCAGACTGCAGGCTATGGGAGATACTGGGATCCTCTTTGATTCCAGTGATATTTTCATTATTTCTACATATTGCGTTAATTTCTTTTGACTCAATGGCTCTCTGCTGCGCTTCAATATTTTGTTTATAAGAGCCAGAGCAGGAAGCAAAGTGCTTTAATATAAAGTGTTTCTACCAAGTTAATTTCAAATTGCTATATGTGCTTCCTATTGTCACATATCTGAAAGGGAAGATATGAGTAATATTTTGTCTAATAGATAGGAAATACCTAGTTTCATGGGAAAACTGATTTTGGCCCAGTTGCCTTCCCAAACACATGCTTCAAGTAACTGCCATGGAAGGGCGAAAGAAACTTGAGCTACATATATCTGGGTTTGGCATAGCCCATTTTTTCATGGAATCACAGGAGAACTAAGCTTAGGAGGCACATCTGGAGCCATCTGGTCCAACTCCCACCCAGAAAAGGGCCAGCCTTAGAGCCAGAGAGGGCTGCCCAGGGCCTTCTGCATCTGCGTTTGGAACATCTCCAAGGATAACCTCTCCTGTCATCCCCACAGGGCCCCTCTTCTAGTATTTGACCAGCCTCAAAGAGAGAAATTTCAGGCTTGATAAAGAATAATGGGTTTTTTGTTTGTTTTTTGTTTTTTTTTTTTAAATTGGTTTGCTTTCAGATCCTCAGGCTGATACTTTGATGGGCTAGGAAAGAAAGTTAAGTTCAAATGGACACACTAGCTTTTCCTGTAGCTAATAACAGAAGACAAAACCCTTATTTTGCAGCTATATGAGCTCTTAACACAGCCCGGCTCTCAGCATGGATACAAATCATCTCAGAGAATCACCATTCTGCTATTTGCAGGGACTTTGAGAGGAAAAAACCCTATTCAAAACCAAAACCAAGTTGTGCTTCCCAAATTATGTTTCCCAAATTACACACCTGGCCATCAGACTTGGCTCAGGACTAACTTCCACTCTTGCACAATCCTTATAGTCCCTTCCTCTACTTCTGACTGCTTAAATAGGTCGTGTAGGAAAGGTAAATTCCCATTCCTCTTGACAAGGGAGCTGATAAACCCCTGCCTTCTTCTCAAGGACAGGTTCATAATTTCCCTTCAGGTAACAAAAAATTCCCACAAAACATACTAGACCCTAAATGCAGCTTCTCTGGTGTATATTTTCATGCAACAAATTAGGGACTTGCATAACCTTTCCACACACGAAGCTCCCCTTGATAACAATATGTGTTGCTTTTAGATAAAGGCACACTGACAGTTTTGAGCTTTTTATGATATTTGTGTTTAACACTTCTATGCAGGTTGGCACTTCTTCCTTTGAATCTTTCTCTCTCCGACTACCCCATCCTGTATTTTGCATTTCTTAAAATTCCTCAGTCTTCAGGGTAAATTTAAGACTGGAACTTCTGACTCCTGTGTACTGTGATTATCTATGGGAAAAGTAAAACTGAGCCAGCTCTAGGGAGAGCTTTTCCTTTGGATCTCTGCAGGGACCCAAGGGTATTGCTCCTTTGATACTATTTTTTTAAGAATCTTCAAGTCTGTATGTGTGTAGTGGAAAGTTTATTGTGATATGACCATGTGGTAATAATATATCAAAGTCCAGCATTAAAATATTTCTAAAACATGAAAAATGGGCTGTTCATAATGCTAAAGAAGAACAACCAAATTTGCTGACAATGTGGGTAATTTCCTGAAATCAGAGTTCATCTTGTAGCAAACCCATGTTCTGTAGACAACAGAAACAAGCAAAGCATAAATCACTCACTCACATATGCTATCTCCTCTGTCCTGATAATCGCATGTTTTTTGGATCACAACAAAGGAGACTATGCCTTATAAGAATAATAAGGGCCTGCTCCAATATTCATGGAAGACAATGGAAAGGCTCCCATTGACATGAACTTCAAGGGATGAATATTGCATCTGGCTGTAACACCACAAAGGTCTTAAAACAAGACCTGCAGCAAGCTTTTTACCAAAGCAACATATTGAAGCCTATGATCTCCTGCTAGTTATGAGACTCTGCTTTTAACTCTATATAATGAATGCACACATGCAAGAAAATCATATAACACTGGGACAAAAAATTGATTTATCCATTTTTCACACCTTGCAAATATGTTGTGGAAAATTTAATTTAATCGATAGTCTTATATGTGCATTCTAATACCCCAATTTGTTTTAATCTATATATGAGTTTAATTGTTGGAGCATAAGTAGTCCCAATAACTTTGAGAATATATATATCAAAATTATCAGTAACTTTGCATTCTAAGTCCATTAATATTTTCAAAATCATTGTGGGGGTATTATGTTTTGAAGGTTATTAAAACTTATTGTACTCTTGGCTTTTGCAATTGATATTTCTAAAGTGGAAATTGTGTCTTGCTCTTTATATTTATCTAAAACCACATCATTTAAATGTACTCCCATTTCCTAGTTTGGTGCACAACCCATTCTGAAATATTTTAAAACTTAAAACATTTTCCAGTAAAAAAAAAAGAGGAAAATTTGGGGGGGCTAGGGGCATGTTCACCTACTAAATCACAGCTTTGGATTGCATTACTGAAAAGAAAGAACCCTTTAACACAGGAAAAGTAAGTCTGGATAGCAAATAAATTAGATACAGACATGAGATAATAGAAAGCACAGTAATCAGAAGACATGTTTTATTATTACAGGTGGAGATAATGTTGAAAAAAAGTGTGGGAGAATGCCTTGGGCTTGTTTTAAGACCAACATAAAAACGCAATACCTATATGTTTGCTTTAGCATCTTTTTTTGTAATGATTTTTTCCCCTAATATTTATTTACTCTTCACATGTAAAAACGGGCCTATTGAAGTATTTAAATGTGCCAAATACTTAGGAGCTAACATGAGCCTGTCTGAATGTGAGGTCATTCTTTTCCTTACAGCAATATTTCCTACAGCCCACATAAAAACTTCCACTTCTATGATCTGCAGCGGTGTCCATAAGAAATTCTTCTACTGACCTACAGCAGGCTTCTAGATTTTTCTCTGCTTCTATGAAATCTATGACAAAATCAGATAAGAATTTCTGTCCTCTCTAAGGTCTTTCTTCCCGGTTCATATAATCATGATGGTTATTTTCCTGGGAGACTGACAACTCAGCCCATTGAAAAGTCTTGCGGGTATTTTTTTAGGTTTCACTGCTCAAATTGCGAGAGAAATGTATATTCATGATCCCCTACAATTAGCTTTCATTTTAGAATGAAACAACTCTGCACCAAAAGATGTGGAAGTGTTCCATAATAGTTTGCTTTTATGAATTGAATGACTGTTAAACTGCTGCTAACCAATATAAATAACGATATACAAGGCATGTAGCTCTTCTTTTGTATTTTTAAATTCAAACTGGGTATAATGGCAATATCCCATGGTGTAAAGTCCACCATTTTAATCAACAAAAGTCTTGCTAACACACACATTAGGAAAAGGAGGTTTAAACATTTTGACCTCTGTTCAACAAGAGGGATTGTCCATTTCATGGGTGCAACAACAGAGATAGATAGCCCATTATAACTGTAACTAAAAAAGTTACTAAAAAGTTGAAAGAAAAGGCAAAATTAAACCTGGATATTAACTCCCGCCCCCCCCTAATTTCTACTTTATACCAGCAGTCATTTGAGGTCAGTTTACTGCAAGCTTGCTAGATTTTCTAGACTACCACTGCACACGGTGATGGAACAAAATATTTCAGTAGTTTGTAATCTTGTAAGTGAAAATTGTAAAGCCTTTAAAAACTGGGTATGAAATAAACATTGGTAGCTTCATTGTTTCTGTGAAACTGCTGTCCTTTGGTGTAAGCAAGAAAAAAGAACATGGTAAAAGCTGTTGCACAAACCACTTGCCATTTCTATTAAAGAATGATTACTGAGAAACTTCCCCATACTTGCACACAGACATGAAAGTTTCTGTAAAAAGAGAAATTTTGAATATTCAGAAAGCTTCTGTCAGAAGGAAGGACAGTTTACCATCTCCTCTCTCATGACCAGTTAGGAGGTATCCTTTGGTCCCTTGGCCATAGCCAAGACAGAGTTGGACAAATATTGGAGAAAAAAGGTTTATGAACCTCGTAGACTTACATTACTATCAATTGCTCCACAGTTTTGCCCTTGTACTCACAATTTGTTCACAATGCTTCACTTTCAAAAGCATCCACATACATGGAAAATGGGGTTAGAAACAACAAATTTTCCACTTGGAATCCATCCTTACCTAGGTTATTCTATGTAGGCTTATCCAACCAGCCCAGGAACAGAAACTGAAACCTTCTCTGTCCACTCAAAATTAGCATCCTAGGACAACTAACGGTGGGTACTGAAAAAAGTAACTTTTGATGCAAATCCAATCTCACATAACCTTAGCTCAGGAACAGTTCAGGAAGGAGGATGGTTTCTTTGGCCTCACTGATAGCACAACATCGAATGACAAAACAAATGCATCAGCCAAAAAAAAGAAAAAAGAAAAAAAAAAAAAAAGCCTGCCACAACTTCAGAGGAAGTAAAACAACTGAGAAGGAGCTGGTAATATTGTCTGATCTCTTTCAAAGGGAAAACTGAAATGAGATGTAGATAGCAATCAGTGCAGAAATGTTTTTGTCAGCAAGGAAATGCAGACCACCATGCCCTTTCCTCCTTTACATCTGACTTCACATCCCCCAGCAACACACCCTCTCTTGAAACTTTTCCATGTGAAAATATTTAATACCTGTGTGGGAGCGCTATGTCACTGCCAGGCAGGAGGAGATATTCAGCGGGAGCATTATCAGGCCGTTCTCTTGGGCAGCCATAACTCTCTCACACTAGCTTCAATGCTGAACCAATGTTTTCATTGTAAAATTTACTCCTGTGTTTAGAGGGAAAACCCAACATATATTATTCATGGGAATATTCCATCAAAATACATTACTCAGGCAGACAATGAGAGCTGGCTTGATTAAGATGTACAGAAGGAGACAGGTAATGTGTATGCAAACAGATTTTTTGCTAAGTATCTGTGAATCACCCTTTACAGAAACATCTAGGCTCTTGAATAAAACCAGGAGAAAAGACAGGTAGGTAGCAGACCAAGCGGAAGGGGTTACATTTCTCCAGATAAATCAGGAAAGACACCATATCAAGCTAAATTTGAAGGAATATATTTGTTTTAAACCTTGAGGCATAATACTCTGATTGAGTAGGGGAAAAAAGGCTAGAGAAACAGGGCCATTGATATGCTGATCACTGTAACAATACGGAGCACCAAGATAGTTTAAACTTTACTCCTACGTCTGATTTGGGGTATTGTTGAATAGCAGTTGTTAGAATTTATACAAATAACTGCTCTTTTAGATGATGTTTATGATATTTTATTAATCTTTCTACTATTACTATTATTATTAATAATACAAGAGTACTGTTTTTCCAAAGCTGCATTGTGTTCTCACAGACATCTGTGCTTTGAAGAATTTCCTTTCAAAATTATAAAATATTTATACAATAAATCATCAGATGATTTAAAATTAAATCATTCTGGTTGTATTTACATTCATGAATCAAATGTGACTTTTCTCGCTTTACATAGGTCTACGCTGTTTTCAACCTCAACCTTTGCAAGTGACATTTTCATTTAGAATCTTATCATTTCATAATTATTACCTTTCAGAACTCCTAGGGAGAGAACAAAAGCTTCCTCTTTGTATTTCCATTGTTATGTTTCTTTGAAGAACAAATTAAATTTCAATCCCAGCCAAAATAAACTTTTAAAGTATGAAATACATTAGAAATTACGTGAAAAAAATGCCAAGCTGTGAAAGCTTAATGCAGCTTCCCGTGAGCCCAGGTATATTGTAGATAATTAATTAGTGTGTTTTCTTTGTTTAACCAGTGGACCAATGTCAGCCTAATGAAACATGGTAAACATCGCACTGAAGTTGATCTGAACTGCTATAAACTGATGCCAGGACTCAAGTGATGTTAATAAAAGAGGGGGGGTCGTTTATACCTCCAGGGTGATTATTTACTATCTTTCAGATTATCGTTACTTTTTAATTGTCCTCTGAGCTGTCCAAAGAGGAGATACCTGATTATTTCTCAGCTCCCTTGCAAAATGTGGAGCCACACTCTATAAAATACCATATTTACACAGTTGCTACTAATGGTGATTCTTATTATCATCGGTTTCTTTTAATTTCACTCCAGTGGGCAGATTATTCTTTTTTAGGCAAATGTTGTGGCTCAGATTCATAGAAAAGGCACAACTGCAATTAGCAGCAACAGTAAAATGAGGCAAACAGAATATATGCGAGCCTGGAAGGCACTCTTGTTTTTTCAGGGAAAATTCAGTATTAATTAAGGAAACAAACAAACTTTGCATTATCAAAGTGGGAGGGGGAAAAAAACCATAAAAATCACCATGTAAGTAGGAGGAAGGGGGAGAAATCAAGGGACCTGGAGAGTGTTCAACTCCCAGCAAGGGACAGAAATTTAAGTGGCTCCTGGCAGCCCCGTCCGGATGAAGAGACAGGGTGGTGGCACTCGAAGTCTGGCAGAGAGAGCAGCGTTGATGGGAAGGAGGGAGAGAGGCACTCACCTAATAAAAGTGACACCTGGGCAACGCATTGGCCTGCCTGCCCTCTTTCCCAGGGCTTGGGATCATGGGTCCTCCAGCATAGGGGGAGTATTTTACGAGAGATTCACTAACACACACAGAAGAAGCGTGGAGATGGCAGTGGAGGTGGCGGGGCCACACGCACAGCATCCCTGTGCCCCAAGCGGGCCCTGTGCCTGCTTTGATTAAAAGTTGTAAGACTGACATGTTTTAACATAAGCTGAGCTGTCAGCTCTCACCGGAAGCCACCCCATTCCCAGTTAAAAGTAGCTGTGCAGCCCAAAATTATGAGCAAAACAGAAAAAAAAAAAATTTGTTTGGACTCCCCAAAAAAGTTATTGAAAATAAACGTTACAAATCTATTTGATTTCCCCCCAGAGCCTTGCAAAGAGAACCAATATTCATCTGATATATTTCATATGTGACCACAGCTATACATTAATGTCTGTGATTTAAGTTGCAGTGGTGCCTAAATGCCCTCAGCCAGCACGGAGACCCTCATGTAAGGTGCAAACACACAGCGGGGAACGTGGTGGATGCAAGAAGCTCCCACTGTTCAGTGTTGTCACCGTTTTAGAGAGCTGGGACACTGAGAGCACCAAGGCACCAAACACTCCTTGGCTTGGAAAGGGATGGGGCTTAACTGCTTTGTTATTGAGGTCTCCAACCAACCTTGCTCATCTCCAGCTGCTTGTTTTTAAACAGACAGATTTGTCCAAGCCATGCCCTAGCTAAGTCACGGCTGCAGCATCCCATAGCACCCTGGCTATCAAAACCACCTGGCAGTATCCATGCTTTTCCACTTCCCAGATGAAGCATCCCTAAATTTTTGCCTAATGCAGGTATCAGCTACAAGCCCAGTAGTACTGTGCTATAAATGGCATGGGAAACCATCCCAAACCATGTTAGCCAGGGACATAATTTCATTTTTAATCCTTTCCAGTGATATCACTGTTTCAAGAGTGAAAAGAATAAGATATTATTGCAGTCATTTGATCTTCTTATTTTGGATATACACTGGATTACTTAGGGTTTTTTTAATCCAATTAGGTTTGCCTCTTTCAGCCTAGGTAAAAACCAGTGGGGATATCCTTCTCTGTGAAGAACACGCCTCACCCTAAGTAGAGGGAGAATCTGGTTCATCAGTATTCCTCACATACAATTTTAAGCCTGCTAGTCTTCTATTTTTCTGCAATCCTCTTTTTCAGAGGAACTTTTTTTCCAGAGAGTAAGATGCAAATCTACTGCCATCAACTTTCTGTTATTCAGAAGCGCTAAAAAGTAAACCACCTGGTATTTTTCTTCAGCGCCTATATATGCATATGCAAATCCAACAGCTTAAGTATCTGCCAAACTATTTACCAAGTTTGTCAGAGAAACAGCCTCTGAAACAATCTTCTTTTAAAATAATATTCTACTGCTAAATTCTTCCTTTGAATGCTATTTTTGTCTCTTAAGGAATATTCACCCTCGCAGTCTGACTGCTTGTTAAGAAAAAACAACAAGAAAAACAGTAAAATCTCACTGTTGGCCGATGTTCTAGTGCCAGTGTTCAAACATCAGGATCCCAACAGTATCCGAGTGCCTGAAAAACATGTCCTTTTCTTTGAAATCTGCCCGGGTTGTGGATGAGAAACTGCCAGTAGAAATTACAACATTTGCCATGACTGAGATGGGGTGGGTTTTCGCATTTGGACTGAATGAAACCATGGAAAATGTTGTTAGTAACAACTCCAATGTTATAAAAAATCACCAAGTGACAGATTTTGAGATTAAAAGGAAATATTAAAAATCCCCTTCAATATTTAAAGCTTACTTAACTAGTAGCACTTCACTTGACACTGACTCGTGTCATTTTCTTTCATTCCTCTTTTGATCCATGCAAAGCAGTTACACGATTGCAAATATCTTATCATGTCACCTTCTCATATGGATATGAGATGAAAGAATATTATCTCAAGCTGAGTGATAAGTCCTGTACCAAAACTACGGGTGCAATCTGCACGATCTGATGCTAAACGGGAGCAGGGAGGCGGTGGCACTGGGCATTTTTTCCCTTGATATTCTGTGTTGAGGATGGTTGAGAAAAAGGGTCTTATTTTAATAGGTTATTCAAGGCTACTAATTAACCATTGAGATTTTACACCAGGTTAGCTAAGCTTTTTGTCAATGTACCGGGATCATTCAAATTGCTTTTATTTGCATGATTACGAAGTGGCAAACCATCAATACTATTTTGCCTCTGATTTTAAGCATGCAAAGGGCATCAAAAGGCCTATTAACATGAAATAAAATTAGCCCTCATCTGTTTTATTTTAAAGGGACTCTTCCATCCCTCCCTCCCCCCTCCCCTTTCCCCCCCTTTCCTTCTTATTTAGGGAACTCAGTTCCTTTCCCATACTTGGTATGTAGTACATCTTTTTTTCTCAGAGTTAATTCTCCAAGTCTGGTCTGTCAGCCAGTATAAACAATGCTTGATGAATGAGACTCAAGGTGTTTAGTCACCTGAAGCAGCTGTTTGAAGTAACTCTACACACAGCCTGAGGCCCGTGTTTTCACAGCTGTGGGAACTCTTCAAAAGCTTTTCCTCTTGGCCTGCTTCTTTGCTGTGGCTTTAGACTCTTAACGCAAATCTGGACAATTTCAAAAGGGCACAATGAAACTAGAGACAGTAATTTTTGATTATTTTGGGCCAAAAAATGGCCTAGAATAAATAAATGAAGTACATTTGAAAGTGCTTTACCTAGGTGGGCTATATATCTAAGAATTGCTCACTCTTCATGTGCCCATGCACTCACTTAAAAGGGGAGATGCAGGGCCGAAGTACTGCTCTCTGTTTGCATGGCAGCATTTTCACTTTCTTCTCTGATACAGCTACATCAAAATTAAATGTTTATGGGCCTGGAAATACATGTACGTCAAATAAACTCAGCAAGTTTTTAGTAATTGGAAAGCTCTCCAAACTCATAAATAGACCTGCAATGATTAGTGATCTGTGCTCCCTGCTGGGAAGCTTTGGAGAATTTGCCTCACAGAGGTTGTATGATTGCTTCTCCTGGATCAAAGTCTGTACCTTCAAGATATGCCTCACTGTATCCGTGTAGGTAGCCAAAGTAGTGATGAGCCCCCCCCCAAAAAAAAAATTTACAAAATAAAAATTAAAAAATTGTGCAAGGCACTGAGCTGGCAGGGAAATTACAGTTTTGCAAATACAGGACCCAATCATGCAGCTGGGCTGAAATATTATATGCAGAATGAGGTCATGGATCAGAAAATGGATTTTATTTGGGGGTGGGAGTGGACTGCTAGCCTAAAGCATGATGATGAATTCGCTGGAAAATCCTGCGATAAATGACCAGGTTCTACCTCCCCTGTGATGTGCAGCACTGCCATCCTCAGAAGTGCTGCTGCCAGAAGATGAGGCTCCTCGTGGAGTCAGACAGATATTGCTCAATGCTGTGAGTAACGATGGTGCCATCAGACCAGCCCAAGAAGGTGAGCATCCCATGGGAAAGGGAGATGGAAAATAAATCCAGCAAAGCATTGACGTGAGCACCAGAAAGGGATGTGAGTAGACAGATTTAATCCGTGAGGCTATGTCAGGTGGATGCTTAATTCACTGAATAATGCTTTCCATTTCCAAGTTCATCCAAAAAAGGAAATACAGATACATCAAACCTCAACTTTTAAATGTATCCAACAAAAGGCATCAGCAAGCTTGCCAGAAAGAGAGTAAGGATGGGACAAACTACTCCTAAGACAGTAGAACAAACATGCCCCAGCCTTAGCTGTTTTAACACCACATCCCTCCCACACATTACTCCATAAATCACTCTTTTCTTCCTTCTCATTTTCTCCAGTTTACAAAAATTCTCATGTTAACAGAAAATGTTTCGTTTAAATTGATCCTTAGCCATCCTTGGCATGTATTATACACGTTCACTCTTTTATGTTTTAGAGCTTATGTCATTCTGTATTTATCATTTAGTTAAGACCTCATATTTTTGGCTTGGTATTGCCCCTTATCAGATGATAAAATGTTCCCTCAGGAGGAAGAGAATTTTTATGAATTATGGTGATACTATAGGAACTAATGACTTATTGGCACTATGGTCAGGCTATACATGGAAAGCTTGGAAAAGTTTAGAGGCACATGAGAAAGGTGTGTGTGTAGGCATTAGCACTCCCAGGGAAGGAAATTCCCCTGAGGACAGAGCGACCATGTGGTGACAAGGACAGTAGTGCTGTCTGGTCAGAAGCTCGGGATGAATCCTTTGCAGTCCTGGGGTCTCTGCACAAAACTGTCCCTTCATGGCTAGTGCTCTCTAGTGCATAAAAACGCCAGAAGGTGGTGAAGTTTCCAGATGCTTTGAGAACAGTAGGGCATAAATATTTCCAGAGTAGATAAACAGGATTTGGGCGTAAATAAGTCCTCTTAAATGTCTTCTATGCCATTGCTGACATCTGGATGCCCACAAGTCCCTGGGTACCTGTGTTTTGCAATGATACTGAAGGTTAGCTGTGCCTAACTGCGTCCTGGTCATTGTCTTCACCCTTCTGACATGCTCCCACCCAATTCTCACTCCTGAGCTCCTCCTGAGAGGCTTCAAGCAGCCAAGAGCACCTAAGGCTGCCCTCCCTTCTAGAAAGTCCTTTCAGCCCACATGGTGAAAGCACATCTCGTACTACCAGAGACACAGCTGGGCTGGTCTCTTCTCTGCAAAAACATGACATAAATACTGACACTGGTCACAGTACACATCGACCGAGTCAAACTAGGCTAACGAACTGCTGCAAAACTTCAAAACAAATAAACAAACCTACTGCTGAACAGCATACTGCAACTGTTTTCCCCATGTACACGTGACAATTATACGTATATAGGTTTGTTGTCTTTCACTACAGGAAAGAAATCAAATAAGAATAGAAGTTATTAGGCAATTAAAGACATTTACTTAACTTAAGACTTAACTTAAACTAGAAAATCAGTTTATAAAGTCTGGAGCTACACAAAGCAGCCTACAAGAAGCCAAGGTAGTGTTCTCCTCAAGTAAGTGCTCCAAGACAAAAAAAAAAAAAAAAAAAAAAAAAAAAAAAAAAAAAAAAGGTTAATTTTAACTTTTCAGATAAATCCTGTTCAAGTGAACGAGGTCCTGACTTCTACCCATCTCTTGGCTGGATACTAGGACTGGATCTGCCTTTTGGTCTGGTCTTCTCCGAACAGTTTCTCAACCTTTGACTAGTAAACACCCAGCTGACTCCCCAAACAGATACAGAGATACAGAGCACTGTCATTGCTGTGGTGCTTCCAAGGGCTCATCCCTGGGCAAGCACCACAGCCAAGGAGGATGTCAACTCCATGACATGACATGGTCTTCACATGTTCATCACCCCTGAGCCCCTTGGCATAGGTCAGCTGACCCAAACAGCGAACCACCTTTTTGGCTGGAATAGGTTTAAAGAGATAGAGGCTACACAGCTTATTTTTAAGTGGAAGCAAAAGATTTCATAAAATCTGAACAGCAATATCCTAAGCCCCATATGAACAGTAAGGTAAACATTACCTGGCAGACAGGGTAGCATTTTACGAGTTCCTTCTCACCATAAATGGCAGAATTTTATCACATAATTTAAGTACAACACAATCAAAAGACCACCTATGCAATGTGATGACTATGGAATCCATTTGCTGTGACAGAGCTGTGCCCTTCCAACCTCCTCAGCTAGATCATCTGGGGCAATTTCATAGTTTGGAGATGAAAAGATTGAAATCTGTAAGGGTTGACTTCAAAGCAATAACATACTTCTGCTGTGCAATAATATACTTCTGTTATGCAATAATATACCCCCGTTAACCAATATTCAAAACCGCTGGATGTATAGGTAATGGCAACTATATATAGAAATGCCATTTTATCTTTAAAGATGTGAAATATGCTAAACTACAGGTGATGAGATGCTACAGAAAGAATCATTGTTAAGAGATCCTTACCCTGCATAAGCATGTAAATAGTTTTATGGGGATATCCTGTTGAAGATGATGGGTCCCTTATGAGCAACAACTTCTGAGCAAAAGGTTCCCTATCCTGTAAATACAGAAATGTGAGACACAGCTGGGAAGTCTCCTACACACAAGTCTTCAGGTGAGTAACATGAGCCACCAGAGACTGATGAAGAGAATCCAGAATACCCTATCAGCGCCTTCTCTGTAATGGCCCAGTAAGAGAAACGGAGAAGACAGGAAAAAAAAAAAAAGAAAGAAAGAAAGAAAGAAAAAAAACCCACACAGAGAAAGAAAAAAAGGAAAAAACAAAAGGAAGAACAATATAATTTACTGTCTAACTTCTAAAAATATGGTCTAATATTTCAGGCTGAACACAAAGGTATACATATATATATATAGCACAGTGGCCATTGGAGACACTACAGTGTAAGGCTTTCCTTCTCTCCGTCTCTAAAACATTTTCCCAGGTTAAGTACAATTCCCATGACCGCCATAATCATTCATCTGGCTCTCAGACTGGATAGTGGTACTGTGCGTCGTATTTGGCTGTGAATACCAGTGCACCCAATGATTTCCTTTTCCATGACATTTCTGAGAAACAAATACTGGATCTGATTCACATCTAGCCACAAATATGAATCAAAACCCAATACAAAATTGGATACACGCTGGAAATTTGATAACTTGTGAATATGAATTTACTCCTGTAGTTGCTCAGCTGCTATTGGAAATCTGGAGCATGCTTGGAATTACAATTTTTGCTTTCCAAAAACGTGCAGAGTTTGTTCCTTGTAATCATACTTCTGGTGAAGTCAAAGACAGAAATCCCACTGAGAGAGCTGGGGAGGGAGGACTTTGTTTTAAAGACGTACACTTTATGAAAGCTTTCCTACTTGCTGTCCTTTCAGTGTAAAATATTGGTCAGTCTAGTCCCTTTCTTCTTCTGCACATTAATAGAGACTTGAAAAAAGAGGTTACAATTTTTATAAATTGGAGTAAAGTGGCCTCTGTTTTCTAACACTTGCCAAGGCATACGGGGTCAAGCCGAAACAGTCACCCACGCTGGCCAGTTACATGTCTTATTTAAACAATAAATTAGTGTCAAAGTTTCCAGTAATTAATTTCTATACCAATTTACATATTTCATTCCTTTCATTTTTTTGCTTTCATGTTTTAAAACTGTAACGCAGCTAACATCTATTTAAAGCAACCTCCCCTACCCGGTGATTGATGTTAGATACAACAATTACAATGCCAGTACTAGGGATAATTCTTTGCAGATGTTGTCAAATTACAGGTTAAATGAGGAAAAAAAAAAGTTCCTTTCTTCCGGCCACCCACTCTAGTTCTCTTGAAATAGGTGCACAGTACTGTATATCCTGTGCTGTAGGTGCAGTAATTCCCCTTTCAGTCACTCATCTGGTTTAAATGACTTCCATTTGCCATTTCAAAGAATGACAGAACACTGTGTGCAGATTGTTTCGCAGGTACCAAAAACGCAGTAACTCTGCTTTGTGTTTTAGCTGGCAAAGAGAAGTGAGCTCGATCTGGCAACACTATGCTGGTTTTCCCTTTAATATAAATAACATTTGCCATTGTGCACAAAAAAGAAAAGGAAAAAAAAAAAAGTGAGGTTAGATTATTTTAACCCTTTTTAAACCTTTCCACTCTTTGAGATAAAACAGGATCGTTGTCTTCATGTTGTAATCATTACAGTATGTATTTTGTGTTGACAGAAGAGGGATGGAGCGCAGGCCCGGCAGGGCTGTGTCATCTGGGGAGAGGCGGTGAAACCCCTCCGTCACCAGGCATGGTGACACCCCAGAACGCAGGGGGAGGAAGGTAACGTGCCATCAAGGGAATATGGAAAAAGTCAAGAAGAAATTGGAAAAAAAATGGCTTTGCCTGCCCTCAAGTGTAGTTACGACTGCAGACTGCGCTATGCCCTGCTGCGGCCACCGCCATGCTCCTGTGGTGGCATCTGGCCCGCAGTCCTGTGGCACAGGGGACACCCCGGCCAGCTCAGCGCCTCCTCACCGGGCACGTTTGCACCCTGGTGTGCTGGGTTTGCGTGGCGAGGTTTGGGTAGCGGAGGGCTACGGGGTGGCTTTTGAGAGAAGCGCCCGGGCGGGCCGGAGCCCGGGCCCGCCGGCTCCCAGCCGGGCCCGCCGCTGGCCGCGGCCGAAGCCCCCGGCACGGCAGGGGACAGCGGGAGAAGCCGGCACCGCCCCAGCGGGACGGGAGAGAGGAGCGAGGCCCCGGCAGCGGAGCGGCCCCGCGGCACCCGGGCCGGGGCGGGCGGCGGCGGGGGGGGGCTCCCGGCGCCGGAGCGGAGCCGCCCCCGGGCCCCCGGAGAGCGGCCGTGAGGAGCCCTCCCGGAGGCGGGGGTGGGGAGCCCTCCCCCGGGGGCGGGGGGCCGGCCATGAGGAGCCCTCCCCGGGGGCCGGGGGCGTTTCTCGCTGCAGTGGGCGGCGGCGGGCGGTGGCCCCGTGTCGGGACCCCGTGAGCGCTGCCCGCGTCCCCCCCTCCGGCCCGGGAGCCCCCGTGCCCCCTCCTCTCCCCGGCCCGGCGGGAGGCAGCGGCAGCGCGGCGGGGGGCGCACGGCCCGGGGCAGCCCCCGCCCCTGGGAAGCGCCTTGGTTCCCTCAGTCACCGGAGAAGCGGGGGGCGGGTGAAGGTGCCAGGGCGCCGGGCGGCCGAGCGGGCGGGCCCAGACACACTGCTCTGCCCGCGGGCGGGCCCGCTCCCGCGCTCCTGCTGCCCGCTCCGCGCAGGCCTGCCATGCCTCAGCCCCGAGGCTTGGAATGGGATTTCCATTTTAATTCTTTTTCTACATATGTTAGGCTACGATCGCTGCTTCTCGCAGCGTAAGGGAATGAATTCTGGCCAGAAGAACAAAACCAAGAATAATTTACAAACAGAAAGTTGAGGCAGAGGACTGAAGAGCCGGGCTCATACTTCACTTTCAACCAAGGCAGTGGCTCTTTGTGTGGCCTTTGCCTCATGGCACCTTCCACATCTGATTAACACAGAATAAATGCACTGAAAACGACTGCCAGGCATGACAGGAGCCCTATAAGCACCTGTAGTAACAGATACTGCTCTGGCCAAAGAGGCCCGGGACTGAGGGGAACACATTGCCAGCTATGTGGGTGATGGTGAACAGCCCGCACTGCCAATTTGTAATGCTACCTCTTTTGTAATAAACTCCTCAGAGGCATCTGCACAACTGTGTGCGAGGTAACTGTTGCGTGCTATTCCCCAAATAATTATATTCCCTAAATTTTCACTAAACGTGCCTTCTCCTGTCTTTAAATCACTGCCCCAGGACTCTGTCTCCTCCTGACCACTGCAACACGCACTGCGTCCTGAGGTAGCACTCCCCCAGCAAAGCAGTCCATTTATTTTTAACCTACTAGGTTTGATAATTTTCAGAAGTGAGCTACGGGGTGGTTCGCGAGTAGCGAAGGCACGAGCATGTGATTTGTATGCTGAGCTTCAGCAACTTGGCTTTCGAGAGGAAAGCGCAGCTTGCTGATGAAGTTTGTGGTTTTCCTGTTTGTTGTCTGGAAAAGCAGCATGTGGAGGTGGGGTGCAAGTGGGCAGAGCGGGGCAAAAAAGGAAAAAGAAAAGAAAGGAAAGGCATAAAGATTTATTTCTAAGTAACAAAGTTAATCAAACCTCTTTTGCTTTATAGGTTGAAGGGAGTGCAGTGTCCCAAAGGTAACAGGATCAGAGACACTGATCTTTGAAGCACAGTCTTAAGGTCTACACAGTATTTGACCTACCTGCAATGGTTACGGGTGCTGCAAACGTGGCTATGGCTACTAGAAACTAAAATGTTTTGGTCTGCTCCAAACTGAAGCCAAAGAGCCTTTGCACGTAAGAATGTTTAAAGCTCTCCAGAAGCACCGCTGCCTAGCCAAACAGACAGTTTCTGTAAAAGGATAAAGAGCTTCCTGCCAGCCTCCTTCACTCTGTTTTGTTTTATTATACACTTTTGCCACATGAACTGGTTTTAAAACCAAAGGGCTTGCTTTCCTGGTAAAAGAGGGTGGACAGAATTGTGAAACATGAAGGATGTCTAATCCATGACTTTCAAGGATGTAGGATGTGTAAGGCTTGGTTAAGAGTTTGGTCACAGACTCTATAGTCTTTCCTGTGCATGGACTATCCCAAACTGGTCGTTATTTAGTGCATTCTTAAAATATATGTAATAATTAACATGTTACTGATTTTATTCATGGTATAAATGAAACACAACTGTTCAAAAATGCTACTTTGAACACATTTCTAACTTAAGAGAATATGCAAACTGTAGTGGCATAAATGTTTCATGGATAACTCAAAATTTTACTCATATACATTGACAACTTCAAAACCAGTTTTCTGCCACTGCTTTTTGCCAAGTAAGCTCAACAGTTCACAAAAAGAAAGCGTGAAATGGCCACAAGCATATCATCCAGAACTAGAAAATAAAGATTCCTTGGCTGATAGAGGAAATAAATTGCTTTAATATATGTTGATATTATATACCAAGCCTACAAATGCGTGGATTCCTGCACTGAAGCCCAGCTCTAGAGATAAGCGCAATCTCTGTCTGTAAATTCAGTAATATATTTGCAGCTGTTTGTATAAAGGATGCATTCCATAATATTTTTGTTAGCAGCTGCCCAATATTGATTTCCAATGGCAATAATTTCAAAACCTTGACCATGTAAAAAGAAATATCTTGCCCCCATGGTGTTAGATTTAAGAAGCCAACACTGTCATAGTAACAGTATAGCTGTGCACCAAATCTTTGTTTAGATAAAGTAATTTACTTATTCGAATTTATGGCAGAATTTATATTCCTATCTACAAATAGATATCAATAGTTAAAGAGATTTTATAGCGTTTTGACACTCAAACATATTATGCAGGTTTAAAAGGCTCTGCAAAATGGATGAACTATCTAAGCTGAACAACTTCCCACTTGTAAAAATGCTTCTCAAAGTACAGAGGACTCAGATTTAATACTTAGTCTTGCTTGTTTAAGCACATGCTCAAATGCAGATGGGTTTTTCATATTTTAATCCTGACAGAACAATGCAGTCTCCTCCAAGCCAATGCTAAATGAAAAAATGACAGACATATCTTATTAGGGAATATAATTTAAGTAATACTTATTTTTAATGCTTCACTTAAACAATACTATTTTATGTCTTCAAATACATACAAAACTCCTCTCTTTCCATTGTTGATTTATATTACAGTTTGCACTGCACAGATTCTTATAAAAATAAGATTTTGAGTTGATTTAAGTCCCTAACATGTTGTAAGAGCTCTATTATATATCCCCCAAACACGGTGTGATGGATCCTATTTTTATGCTATACTTCCTTCTTCAAAAGCATAATTTCCATTTGCCAGATAGCAACTCAGATAAAAGCTCTAAAACAAAAATAAACTTATACACAAAACCCTTTGAAAAGGATAATGTATCTTGTGGAATAGTCAGAAACCTAGAGAATAATCTTTGATTGATACAAATAATAGAAAATTTCCTAAATAACTTTTGCTCCTGGTAGGCTTCCAAGCAAGTAATTCACAAAATATGACTTTCTTCATTGGAAAGGTTATAAAAATTTGTTTGTTGGAGGTAGGGAAGGAAATGTAATTAAAGGCTAAATTCAGGCTCACATTTCATTTTAACTAAAAGAGTATGTGTGATTTGGATATAAGTCACCTAGGCACTTCCTTTTTTTTTTTTTTTTTTTTTTTTTTTAAGGCAGTGCACATTGTCAGCAAATCAGATTATCCAATAGCAGAAGTACATCTGGCCGAGCTGACTATGCCAGGTAACCTTAAATAGAAACTCTGCAGCAGTTAACTGTGTTGCAATACTGGGCTTTGCTGGTAATACTTATCGAAAGTTCCCCTTTGTAGCATTTCTATAAAAAAATAAAAAGGGAAGAGGTGAAATGAAAACATAAAACTTGTTGGGGTTTTCTGTATTTATAAAAAATCCCTTTTGCAGTTGGAAATGCTTACAAAGGCATATATAAAATACAGCAAACCCAGTTATTTTTAACTGCATATGGTCTACATAAAATGACGCTATAGATCATGGAAGCTATAATGAAGGCAAGTTAAAGACCATAGCAATTCAAGTACTTCAGCTAGTCTTGAATTTATAATGTCTTCAGGTAATACCTCAACATTCAAAGGACAAACAAAACGAATTTATCCGTTATTGGTCATAAAAGAAAATATTAATTTGTTCCCTTGGTAATTAGTTTGATTATATGACTGGGATCCTCATCTCAGATACATTGCATGCATGACCTTACATCGGTTCTGACTTTTATTCGCACAGAAGTTGATTTGACAAAATATACTGTGGGTATTTGCACTGTCTGCTACATTTTAGATGAAAATCAAGTTCAGGATCCTCAGTGCCTTACAAGTCACTCTTAAACTGAGACAAAGCATTCGGTTCTGGGGCCGAGCACAACTTAAAAACCCCTTTTTTCCCCAAAGACAAATACTATATGAAAATAAATTAAACCCCAAATTTTGCTGGTCAGCTATTTTGAATATATAAATAGGCAGTTTCATGTGAAGAGAAGTGACCTGAAACCTTGGTTCTAGTCTTTGACAAGTCTTGGAAATGCCCTTTTTTTGTCCTTTCTCAAGTAAATGTTAGCTTCATTCTGTCTTCGTTATTTCAGCAAGGTTATGCATAAAACAAGCTACTATACAATATGAATAAAAATGGCAGAATCTGACCCAAAGTGAATTACCACAAGGAAAAAAAAAAAGGACTTGTAAGAGAAAGACAGTGCCCCAAGAAAGCATGTTTGAACAGATGTGCCATTACATGCCTACAATTCATTTGTAAGCTAAACCATTTCTCTGTACTTTTAAAGTCAATTGTGTATTTTGAACTATTATATCAAATATATGTTTGAATTTTCAACTTAGAACAAATGCATCAATGTCAAACAGAACCACCTATGCAGGAATGTCGTTTTGCAAGATTCCCTTTATTATATGGAACTCATAGTCTTTGAACAAAGAATTATATTTTTGGCACATAGATTTCACGTTGTGAGGCTAAATCCTCCAAATAGTTGCCTGCATTGATGCATCTTGGGTTTTAATAACCTTAGCTACTTTAACCTAGAACTCACTGTGAGTTGTGTAAACTAAAATTATGGATCTCTTACTCATTTTCCCAGTTATTTCCTTCCAAATATTCCCTTTTGTCTGATCCCTAAGCGAAAGACTAAAAATATGTTTGTATAGAAATTGCAGCGATAATGACCTTGGCCTGTGCTTTGGCCTATCACATCCCAAGTGGTATGAAAGAACTTCAGCTAAGGTGAGCCGAAGGGCATATGTGCTTTCTGAAATAGTTCAATAAGTTTTGCTAGAGCCACGCAGAAACCGCAGACATATACTGTGCTGCACACCCACTCTCAACATATAGAATATTGATGGATCTGGCTAGCTATAAGCTTAAAACAAATGCCTGGATATAGCTTCCTCCTGATGCTACAACACAGGCCTTTCTCGCACATGCTAGAAAAGGTGAGTGCATAAATCCCTGAGAATCCAGGTGTGACTGTGCGCTGGGAACGGGGCTGTGCTGGGGGTTACACTGTGCAGCCCCTTCCTCGTGTGGTCTCTGACAGCAATTTTATAAAGCAGGTCACTAACCCCGACCTAGCGACCACATTCGGAAGAGGTGGCATCTCATGACTGTGAATTTGGGAATGGGCAACAACAACATTGGTAAACCTGGGCTATTAACCCTTTGAGAACTGGGCACGTACACACAGCTGGAGGCTGCATCTTTGCTCACGGTGGTGATGTGTTACCCGCTATGCAACTGGCCCCATTGCAGGGCCATGGCACGTAAAGGCCAGTTGAACTGGACACTTCCCCTAATTTTGAGCCTGAAATGTCGGGATTCCTACAACTAAGTCAGAAGAAATGTCAAGAGATTTGAACGCGTCCTGCAACGTAAGTGCAACACTTTTCCCAATCCTTTTCGTTTACCCCTCACATGCTATAAATCATAAACCACATTTTGTAAACCATAGGCTCAGTGTTTTTGTAAGTGCTCTAGTGATCCCACAGTCTGAGATTAGATGTAACATGGACAGAACAGCTGAGTTTGGGTTTTATATGGAAACAGGTAATATGGCTACATGCCCATAAAATATTTCTGTCTGTGCAGAGAGAATTCAGACTTTTCCATGGATGGCAGTGACAGAAACCCGACAATATCATTGTAACACATGAGTCAGAGAAGGGGGAAAATTTGACCATAGAAACTGGTACAAAGTTATTTTTGTATGAAGGAAAGGCATTAAATATCTACTGGCTATGCAGAGGAGGAGTAGGAAGGATCTTGGTCTCCAAAGTCTGGTCGACAGGACACCCACACAGTTAACTGGGTGCACTTCAGATCTGTCTACCTTAGATGGGGCTCTGAGTCACCCTTGCTTGGTGCTGCATCTGTGCCTTCACAGGCTCTGGGTGCTGTATCTGTTCCTCTCTCCCATGCAGGGGATCACGAAATCATAACTATCAGGTAGGATACAAAGTGGGGGAGGATGAGGCTGAGTCACAGCAGAACTGATAAAACCCACTGGCTTCTGGATCTGGGGGAAACACGGTCAGATAAGGGGAAGAAAAGCTTAACTCATTCCTTTCCCACCTCCTATAACCCACCATCCAGACCTTTAAGTCTGCCATAATGGCCAAGGGAAAAGGCAAGAACCACGCTGAGACCTGGATGGTCCCTGGACTCCCTGGCGAGTCATCTGGGGTGAGTTTTCAGCTCATCAACCTCTTTGTTACGTAGGAGCTGCCAAGGGTAGTAATCTGCTCAGGGACTTGGGGCAACAACCTCAGAGACCCTGGAATGTACTCTCAGATCCCCTTGGGTATTACTAACCACCCTAAAAGTGAACCCAGTCCCATGTGTAAAGCTTTGGGCAACCAAGTTCAGCTTCCGCCCTGGGGTGTTTTCTCCTTCCAGAGATGAGCAGGGTTATATCCCCATCCTGTATGACCTCACCAATTAATTTGGGAATTGTCAGTCTCCAGACAGATTGTTCTTCCATCCCAAATTATCTGCTGTCCTCCCTTGTTCCCTTTCCACTACCCTTTGCTTGTGAAGGACCATGGAGCACTGGTCTCTCAGGTTTCTTTTTCCTCCTCTCACTACCACGTGTGCTCAGAGACTGCAGTGTTTTTCAGTGAGACCCACCATCTTTAAAGATTTTAAAATAAATCTTATTTTAAAAGTTAAAAAATGAGCTCTGCAAAAATCCAGATGACTGCACAGATTTGTGACCCAGCTTTGTTAAACAACAACTAACCAAAGCCTTCAACCAGAATTAGAAAATACATTTTTTTCCATCTGAGATTTGAAAAACACTGGTTTGGGTTTTTTGCCATGGTTTTTGACTTTTCTGTGCTTCTGCATTCACATGTGCGAGTGAAGTGCTGAGTCACAAGAAAGTTTTCCAGCCCAGTTCTGTGTCTCTGTGAAGTTCATAGCTCTAAAATCATGTTCATATAAAACATCTGCATATTTGGGTGCTTCTCTGAGCTCGGTTTGACATCCAGGTCTTTGGAGAGTCGCCCAGGACAACAACAATGTTCTGCAGCATTTACGTGATCTGACCCCACCTTGCCAGAAAGGCAGAGCGGGTGCCGAGGTGCAGCTCCTGCTCCATCCCCGATGCCACTCACTGTAGAATCAAGGGTGGGTTCCCCAGTGGTGGCTGATCCCACTTCATAGGCTTGGGCAGGGAGACAGCCAAGTGTAAACAAACCAAATCCTTCAACTCTAAATATCCTTGCTTCTCTTGTTTCTTTTTCCCCAAATCTTATCATGTGAATGCAGTGTAGTTTTTTGGTTTAATAAGAATAATAATGGCTCAGGATGCAGGAAAATGACTCACATGGAGCTAGTCCAGCTCTCCTAGTTGGTTCTAGTCAGGTCACGATGAATCAGATGACCCTTATCTTAGTTTAAGACTGTGAATAAAAACCTCTCCCCTTTACACTCGGCCAATTTTTGTTACATTATGCAGCATATGTCCTTCCCCTCTTGCATTTCCTAGTTTTTCAAGTCTCCCTATTACCTTCTCTGCAAAATTGCCCATGCATACATCCCTCCTGAGTTCACCTCTGAGTAAATCCTCTTCTATGCTCTGTAATTTCCCCTTGCCTTATACCTTCCCCCCGCCCCTTTTGTCCTGTCTGAGCCTCACTTTTATTGCTCTTCTAGCTCAAGACGAATACTGCCATATGCTTTCTCATGCATTGTTACACATGACCTACATCCCACCCAAGCCAAAATTGCTTTACTTGCTTTAAAACCCTCAGTGGATTTGTACCTTGGACCCTTGAGAGATTTCAGCTATCTGAAACCAAAGAAATAGATCCTTTCTTATTTTTTTATCATATTCATAATATAAACTCGCTAACACTTTCCAAACCAGAGATGCAAAACGGCTTTTCCTTCCCTGACTAGACAGTTCATAAAGGTTTGGGTTCAAAACTGCAGGGTTTGTCCACTTTTTTCTACAATAAAAACAACAGATCAAATAATAAATCCCACATTAGTGACCTTTCTATTCCCTTGGTAGTGCATTTGTGGAGACCCTGGACTATATTATGAAGAAAGTAGTCACTGAAAAAACAGATGAAAGGAAAAATAATTAGTATTGTTATGTGAAAGAGAAGTCATCGCAGCTCTGGCTCCAGAGCAAGAGCTAACCCAGCTTAGCTAGAAAAAGACATGTTCCCGTAACAAGGGGGTAGTTTTTGTTTCACATTTTTGCCTTTTTTCTCAGAGACCGAGGGAAACAAGGAGACTGCAAAAAAACAATTAACCTGCGTTACACTTGAGTAAACTAAGATTAAGAAACAAAGTGGCAAAAAGCATTGGTGAACTCAAGAAGGGATTACACAAGTTTACGGATGATCAGCCTAAAACTTCAGTCGTCCCCCAACAGCCACAAACTCAGAAAGTCCCTAAAATACGATTTACCAAAAGCCAGGAAGGCATACCAAAGTCCTATTCTTATACGGCTTCCCGAACTAGCCACTGTCAGAGACAGGGTACTGGGCTAGAGGGAATTTTGGTTTGGCCCAGAATAGCCTTTCTTACATTAGCAGTTGAAGATCACTCACTAATCTTTAATAAAAGCAGCCTGGCAGCACCAGGGTAAAGCCATGCAGACCTACTGACTCCCGCTCTCTTGCTTTAACCTCTCGCCTGCACCGTCTCGCCCTCTGCCACAATTCTGCAAATCTGTCTGAAACACAGAGAAGAAAAAAAAACCATGTTACTGCAACATTCCCCAGTGGAAAACTAGGTAAAAGGAGTGCTACACCTTGTACTCATCTTCCCTTCCTGCATTCATAGCTTTTAGCCTTTGAACGGGGCTGGGCTGGGTGAAAGCTTGGTCAGTGCATGGTCATTCACAACTGAAATGGGTGAGCCCTCACTCCTCTCACTGTCAAGGGTGCCTGCTGCAACCAGCATCTCCGATGCTCCCGTCTCTCTGCTCGCACCGCATCTTTTTCAGAGCCATCCACAAGATGCTGGTGCAGACACTGCAAGCACAAGCACGCAAGAGAAGAGCCAGTGCATAGCTGCTTTCCTGTAATTACCATCTATTGCTGTACCTGCAGGTAGGGATGGGAATAAAACAGCTTTCCCCTTTTCTCTGAAGAACCTCCAATTTTCTGCTGTTCAAAATTGTGGGTAGCAGACAATCAAGTTGCAGCTACACCAGTGTGAAACTGCCATTGCATCATCGGCTTGCAGACACTGTTACAAAACTGAGGCAAGACGAGGCTCTGGGAGGTTCATAAATGTTTCAACATAACCTGAACAGAGTTACAAGGAAGCTGGGTCTAAATCTGGAGATTTCTGGTTTTGACTATGGACAGCTTGAAAGTCAGTCTTACCAACCCTCAGTGTATGAAACCATGTCAACCTTTATTTGATATGCACTGGATGTTTTGTATGGAAGATCTTTGTTGTATTTTTAGGTTCATTCAGTTAGAATCAAAAGACAGCTTAGGGGAGACAAGCCTGCATATATGGAGTACAAAAAAAATTGCAAAAAAAAAAACAAACAAACCCAAAACTATATATACTTGCACGAAGCCCTTGTGAACACAAACTGCAAGCCATGGTTTGCTGAGTTTAAATCCAAATGTAGTTACTAGTTATCTGCAGTTCTGATAAATATTCATGTATCATATGTTCATATCTGACTGCAGGAAAAGAAAAAGGATTCAGAGAGCTTTGTCTGCCCTATGAGCTTTTTATCTGTGCTTTAGTAACCTCCTTATACTTAGTAAATAAGAACGTTTCTTTGTTGAGACTTTAACACTTTTAATATCCTTGCAGATTCAGCAAACCTTTGTTCTAAAATGCTTTGTGCCCATTTGGGCTTTTGATTATAGATTACAACACCATTTGATATTTTTTTTTTTTTCCTCATGGGCAACATATTCTTCTTTCATTGAGCAATATTCAGAAACTTGGAAATCTAACCTGTGTTTTAGTCTCAGGACAGGCGCATTCTTATGGTAAAAACCTCCCCAACTGAACTTGGGATGCATTCAACTCTTGTATGGTTGATACTTGGCCAGGTTAATTATGCAATCACCCCAAGTAGAAGAGGACAGCAGGATACACGAGCATTTTTCAAAGGCTTGTTTTTAGTACAGAGACAGTTTTCTGGAATCAAATAAAGAAAATGGAGAATGTCTGTGATTTACAGTGAACTGGCACTCTGAAAATGCAAGGATTTAAAAGATCAGCAAGGCCAAATTTGCAGGCATTTGGGGAATGATTACAGCATGCATCTACATATCCAAATTTAATCAAACTACCTTGGGTACCAGTGGGATAGCTGTGGCAGCAGCAGGCTTCGGCATGAGCTGTACCAGCCTGCTTGGGACCCTGGATGTCTTCTCAGGCAGTTGGCCTGAAACAAAGTCTACGCTGAAATGGCTCCACCGCCATTGGCACACGTGTGAGCTGAATTAAAACCTGCTCAGTTGGGTCTACAAGCGCTGCAGTCCCTCTGACGGCTTGTGGAGAAGAGGATCAGGCTTCTTGCACCCTCCAGCCACACCGTGAGCACCCGTGGGGACACGGGGTGTTGGCGGGGGTCTTTGCCTTGGCAGCCTGTACACGCAACGGAGAGGACAATGTCCTGCCTTCATGTGGATTTGTAACGTAATATACGGCCCCGTTCTTTAGTTTGGATGGCTGTCATGAGGCTGCCATGTAAAATGAAAACAGCTTAATGCAACCGGGATGCCAGCTCTCAGTATTTAAAAATCATGAGCCAGAATCCAGAAAGTCAGAAGATTGGCTTTAAAATCATGGCAGTTCAAGAGACAAGAATTGTGTTGAGTTTAATTGTTCTGCTGTAACTGGATTCATGTTTTTAAGCTTTTTCTTAGTAAACACATGGGCTGGAAACTTACTTTTAAAAGGACTACATGTCCAGATTCACAATCTTACTCCAGCAGTTGGGGATTTAGGGAAAATAGCAAATATCATAAGATTTGTGCTAAAATTGCAGAAATTGCCAATGCTTAAAAAAACTCCAAATCTGGCTTGAAAGGTGAACTATTTATTAACTAAATCCTACACTGTGAAACTAGCTGATGATTCTGGACGCCTCTGAACAAACTACAGACACCTCAAAAAAGCCCTGATTTCTCAGAGGGCATGTGCTCAGTCATAATAATTTAGGCCAAAACTATTATTAAAAGAATGCAATGATTCTGATTTAACATTAGCCAAAAGGTTTGGAAATTATTTTTTTCTGAACTCCAAAATCTCTTCAGAGACCTTCACATTAAAAAAAACCAACATCCCCACCAAAAAAAACCCAACCAAAAAAACCAAAACAACAACCAACTAAAAAAACTCCCCAAAACAAAAAAAAAAACCACAACAACCAAAACCAGTAGGAATAAGTAGCTTTGAATTTGCATTTTAACATTTCCCATGGCCCATGTATGTGCACTCTGTTTCCCCATTCCTTCACCACCTCTGCTGGTCAGATGATAAAGTCATCCTTGTCATCTTCAACTAATACTAAGAAAGGCAGCAAGAAATAAAAAAATCAAGTCCCTGTCATATTCCATCGAGCACGCTGGCTAGATACGGATGTCTCGCCCCCATTTACAATCTGAACCAAAAGATTTGAAGCCAAGAAAGCAGCTGGCACAATAAAAACAGTAAAAGCTCTAGCTGGCACCTCATGCTGACAATGACTAGCCAAATCTCCATGGGGAAAAATGCCAGTATAGATTTCTGTGACAAAAACAACAAAATAGATTTTTGTCAATGTACATAGATTTGACAGGAAGTCAGACAAATCTATCAATAATGAGTGACATATATCTGCAATATTCCCAAACAAAACGGTGCATTTGAAGACAAACTGAGAAAATAACTAATTGTGTTACGCATGACACATATTCATCTGGACTTTTTGATCACAACACTGTAATTCATTAATGCAGGTTATGCCGCAGTTATCCTAGGAAGAACTGACCAGACCACCATATTTCTCCAATGTATTTCTCAGTGCTTTCTAAAGCATCCTTCAAAACACTATTATTTCAGAAAAGGGCAAGTTACTTCTGAGGCTCATGCAGCTAAATTCAAGCCTTTATGAGATGGAAACCTAGCCTTCCAACTCTGGCACAAACTTTTTAACCAGCACCTTCATTTCCACACTTAGAAGGCAGAGACAATATCAAAAAGTGGATACCAAAGAGTTGATATATAGCCTTTTTTCCTGAGAGATAACATGTGAGACAGAGTATGTTGTGCTATACAAATAAAAATATTGCTAGTGCTCTGCTGTCACCAAACAACACTTGCAAGAAATTACCATTTATTTCACAGCCACATGCAGCCATAAGAACCAAGTGGTCTTGCTTTTAGAAGGACCTCATCCCTGTAAAAACCTCAACTAGGGGGAATTAAAAAAAAAAAAACAAAAAAACAAAAAAAACCTTCATTAGTTAATAAACTGAATCTATCTCAGTGTTTATGTATTACAAGCCAAGTCTCTTATCACACATAGCATGGTGTACCTCAGTGAGTACATGGTGATGAATCAGGTATTAAAGACCTCCAAGCACACAGATTTTTGCCCAGCTTTTGTCCAAACTTAGGACAGATTCTGACAGAGCTAGAAAGATATGACTGGGTTCAGAAGCCACAGTGATTTGCTCAAAGTGAGTGTCTAGCAAGACAGCTATGCAAACAGATGGCAAGACCCAGATAGAAAATGCTTTTTAAGTGAAAAGACAGAAACTCATGGAAAAAATGCCTTACTCATACACATTCTCTAGAGTCTTCAAAAACATCTGAAGTAGTTGTTATACACAAATGAACTAGATAAGCCAAAGCTGTCTTTACTTGGGAGGAAGCGTGCAAAACACACTGCCCTGATTTACCATGAGGTGTGCACTGCTCTGTATTTCAGTACAAACTATAAAAGTATGAAAGCTGTAAAAAGTGCCCTAGTCACAAAGTCTCAGTTGTTTATTCTAACAATCAGAAAGCTCTAAAGATTTGGGAAGTCCCTTTTCATACACAGTTCACTGACTGATGGAGAAGACCACAGGACCTGCCATTTTTGTATCCCAAGTCAACAACTAAACCATAGGCAGAGAAGCTTGTAGAGGATCCTTGAAATCTACAGCTCTTCTGTAATAATTTAGGAACACAGTACATTGCTTTGATAATCGTAATATTTACAGCCTAAAAAATATTTGGTAAGTTTAATATGAAACCATCAGAAAAGCAATTGGGAAAAGAAGGATGCAACACAACCACTGTGCAGCAAGTATTTTAGGGAAAATTAAGAGCTGATGGCTGAGCCATTTCCAGCCAAGCCTACATTTTGATTTGGACGCAAAGGGCCAAGCAAAGGAAAAGGGAAGACATCTATGGTGAGTATAAAATAAATACCTTTTTCAAGTGAGGAGAAAGTTTTAGGAGGAACGAGGGTAAAACCTGAGAACTGACTAAGGAGTGCTTGAAGGAGGCAGGTGCTTCTTATTAGGCAAAGCAATAAACTTTGATCTGAGGTCGTGCCTGTCAACAATTGTTTTAAAGTCCTTTTTTTCCTACTGGATAAAAAAAAAAAATAATTGGATAATTTAGAGTGTAGATACTTGATTCCTGCTGATGCCAGTGTTAACTAAAATCAGTGAGAGAGTACCTAAATACCTCTTGAAGGTCTCTTCCTGTTTATTTAGACAGAATTAGTCATTACTTCTCTTTCAAGAAGATAGGTTTATCACCCATACCCTGCATGCAAACACACAGACACAACTGGGCACAGGTCGCAGGGGAGACCTCGGCTGCCTGGTTCAGATGGCAGCTGGGGGCCAGCAGTGGATGCTGTGAGCCATGGCCCACGGACCAGCCCCGGGATGGAGCCACACCACCAGCTGTCCTTGGGGAGTGAGCAGAGGTATGGCCGGATCCAGGCCACGATGAGAACCTCAAAAGCTACACAGAGTTACTGCAAAAATAAATGTGTTGCAGGTCATCCTTTTCTTGGAGCATTTTACCCCCTCCTTTTTCTTCTTTTTTTTTTTTTTTCTTTTTTTTTTTTTTTTTCTTCTCCAGTGGCTTTATCAAAAAATGTGAATCTGTAGTTTTGAATACATCCAGTTCTGTAAGGTAATTTTCTCTTCAAAATGAAAAACGGAAAAGAAGTAGGTAATGCTTTAATTTGTTATTAGGAGTAATTACTGTCTGGCCTCGAGGGGTTACTTCTACATTGGTTTTAACAAGAAACCCATTTAACATATATTTATCTTTGTAAATTGTCCTGAATGATCAGCAAATACCTAATCATCTGCAAAAAGCTGTTTAAAACATCCTTACTCTGATAACAGGAAATTATAACCTATGAGACCAAAGAAGCTGAAGTGTTGGTTTAAACTATGATAGACATTTGCAAGAAGGCAAGAAGTAGGTATTTTCACATGTTTTCTTTGAATCTTTCTCTTTGGTTATTAACACATCAGGAATAGATCTGTCGTGTTCTTCCTGTAGCTGTGCATGGCAAACACAGGCAAGACCCTACATCTGGAGATTCCTGGAGTCCTTGAGGAAAGGCGAGTTTGTATGCTGAACCACCCAGGCAAAGCACAAACTTCTGGTCTCGATGTTGAGCGAAATTCAGGCCAGGATTAAACCTTACAGAAGGCTCATGAATGCTGCAGATGAGCAAAATGCCATAAATGTAGAGAAAATCTCCATACTTGAAGAGTGAGGGGACCCACTCAGACTTCAAACCTTTTTGTATTCCAGACAGTTCTGAATTGTATTTATTACTTATTTAAGGTCCTGTGACATGGTTAGAGTTAAAAACAGACTAAAACTGGACCTCACAGCTTTGCCTTGATACATGAAAACAGACGTGAATGTCACATGATTCCTCTGCCCTGCTTTCTCTGCTCATGTGAGCAGACAGGGGATGGAAAAATACAATAATTTTCCTCTCTAGGGACTGCATAGCTCAAGGGATTGGTAATAGGACACAAGCCTTTTAGCCCAAAATCAATTACTCAGAATTGACTCAGGTTGTTAGTAACTGAGTTTGTTTGGCTGCATAAAATACATAAAATATATTCACTCTCACAACAAATGCCACTTTCGCTCCATACAGTCCAGAAGCCAGGGGGGCTGGAAGCATACTTTCCCACCTTTTTCTACTGACTTTGAGAGTCTAATGAGACAAAATCTAGAAGCAAAATGTGGAAGCAATCATCATCATCATTTGTACGTGGCTGAAAATACCCACGCTCTGTACAAAACACTCTCAAAAGTTTCTTTATAACATCTCCCAAGTTAAACAAGCTCACCCAAGGTCTGTAACTACATAAAGCCTCAGATGAGCAGGTCTAGAAGTTTGCGTTAAGAAAATTTCAGCAAATATGCTTCCAAGGCATTCTGTTAATTAGGAACTGGTGTTTCTTTTTCTATAACAAAAGTACATATAATTTTACACAAACATAATTTTACCTTTCATGAGGCTTAAGAGATTTCTTAACTCCATATTTAATTCATATAGGCATGATAAAGAGCCCATAAATATCCAAGTGCAGGTAATATTCAATCTTCACCATCGTCTAACAATAATCACCAGGTCTGTGATGTTGAGCTGACCATGGATGTAGAATAAGAGCATAAAAGAGCTGAATATTTGAAGGGAAGTGTTCCCATGAGAGTTACCAACAAATACCAGGCATTTCTTTATGCACTATTTTGCTTTTTCCCTTTCCAGACCAAAGCACAGTCAGGAAGTGCTAAGACATGTGAAAATTTGTAAAACAAACACAAAAAGTTTTCAAAACTTCCATAAACCTCAGAAAAGTTTATGTTTGGTTTGAGGAATGTAGAAAAAAAGAAAGAAAGAAAGAAAAAGAAAAACCAGTTCCGGTTCTTATTTTATCTAGAGTGGTTCAACCGTCCTTAGTTAATACTCATGAGTTTGCTCTGTGTTGACACTTAGCAGCCAGGGTTTTTCATCTCAAGAGTGGATGTTCACAAAACTAAAACAAACAAAAAAAAAAAAAACCCAACCCCAACAAAATGAAACACCAAGCAAGAAAACCTCCATATGACAATAATTTTTTGATCTATTTAGGTCACACAAAACTGCAAAGAGAGACTTCTTTCTACCCTTGCAGATTTATTCCAGGCTCAAGACCCCAGATTGTCCTTGAAAATACAATTACTTAAGAGTTTGGTCTGCAGTGGAGCATTGTGAACAGAAGCACTGGTGTCTGGAGCAAGACTCATGGGGATGGGGCCAGGTGGAAGAGGGGGATGAGGGAGCAATGCTGCCATTCTGCCCTGACACGGGAAAGCAGGCAGTGCACACCTGCTGCGTCTGAAATCCACATCAGCCCCTGGGCCTAGGGTCTGCTTCATTCCAGAATTAGTAAGTTCTGCCTACCAGAATGCAGACAGGAACCTGTCACATGTCTGTACCACTCACAAAACTGCATGAGGAACCAGAAACAGTATATATATTTTTTCAGTTGGACAGATGAAAAGATGTTTTCTGTAGAAAGTGGAAAGCATATATTTTATATAATTATATTTTTTATATGTGTATATATATGTGTATAAAAGTATGTCTTTTAAACAGATATAGTTGTATGGACACATGCAGACAATGGCAGCAGACTTTTTAGATCAGACATACTTAATACTTTTAAAATCTGCGTCCTGCTTCCCTGTTTGCAAAGGCAGGTATGTACAGACAGAACAAAGCCAACCCTAAGTTAGTTCAGTAGCAAAACCACAAAACATTGGTGGAACAGGTTTCAGGAGCAAGCTGGTGGCCAGGGCACAAAATCAAGTGATGAAACTCAAGTATGGGGTGGCATTGCAGCTAAACAGATACAGATGAGACCTCCAGGTAGGGATGGAGGTGATCTGCTTTGGGGTGAAAGCAGCATTGACAGTAAGGGAATATTAACAGGTGTTACAAGAACTGGCCATGATTTTATAAGTCTTTTCCAGCCAGCCCAGCCTTTTCCAGAGCCTTTTGCAGCACTGCATTAAGAAAAAAAATAAGGCAATGATGCAGGGGTTCACAAAACCCCTTTAGAGAGTGACACAGCTGGTGAGTTTGCAGCACACCCAGGTTAACTCCTGTATGTCTCGAGAAATCAAAGAGGAGCTTTCAAAAATTTGGAGGTGTTAGAAATGGCAAGAGTCGTAGTTTGGGCGAAGTGATTAGACTGTCAGTACCTTATCATTTCCACAGCCACTTGCCATCTTCAGCTGTGACACAGGGGCTAAGCCAGCGTGGCACCCCTGCAGAGGGGTAACTACTGGCTCACTATCTGATGCCCGCATTTCAAGGTCCGTTTCAGGGCTCAGCTCTGTCCTCTGGTACTGTGGGCGTGCACTGCCAATGTCATCCGCCCTGTAAATCAGCTATTGCCCTGGTGCATTCATGTGTGGTAATTATTTTAAAGGATTTACGGCGAGGCTTGCTCTCACACCACGGGACTTGCCTGAGCTGCAGGAATGACATTCCAAGCTTTTATTTATTTCTTTATTTACCAGACCCTTAACGTTATTCCTCTGCAGTTTTTTGGTGCATGAATTTATGGCACTGTCTAAAACTCTAATACTTCTCTTTGAATATACTTGTGGACGTTTCTGTTCTCACTTTAATTGGGCATGCTTTAGGCTCACATAAAATATTAACATCTTATCCAATGAAAGTCAGTGCCCAAAGCTCAGATGGTTCTAAAATTAATATAACCTTGTTTTTTGCTCACAGAAGCCACAAAAGATCAATTCCAGAATAATTTTTTTCAGTATCTGATAGCTCATTTTATCCAGGCAAAACACGCCTGTTTCATGACCTTCCAGACATGCTGTGATGCACATATATTGCTTGTAGAGTTGAAGTAAGGACAGGCTAAAGCTTTTGATATAAAGATTATTCAAAGAGAGTTTGATTATTCCTTCAGTTGACTTATTCTTAGATACACACACCTAACGATTTTTCCATCTCAGAAATCAAAAAGTCTATTGTTATTTTAAAAGTTAAGTAATGTTGATATAACTCTTGTTTATTAGCTTGATTTCCCTCGGCAAGGGTATTTATACTCCTGCACTGTCTCTGTGCATCATTCCCATCTCCCCACAGTATAACCATGTACAACAGAAAGTTAAGGAACTCCGATATAGGAAGTACCTGCAGGTTTCCTAAACATAGTCTGAGAAGTAAAAGGAATAAAGTTCAGCAGGATGTCTGAGGGATGGCACAGCTGCAGCAGGAGCTCAGCCAAACTGCTGGGCAGTGAGAATTGGCACAGGAGAAGCCAGAGGTAAGAAAAATTGATGATTTCTAGTGTTGACTATGCTTTTTTGTTTACTTTTTCTTAAGTCCCCAAAACGCCCAGTTGCTCAATTATAAAAACAGGACTGCTGTTGAATTGAATAAACCAGCTCCCATTGCAAACCAGCCTCAAAAAATAGACTTACTTATGCTATGCCCTGGAGGGGATCACATGCCGGACAGTTTCCTATCCATTGCAGAAGCCCCTTGACATCAGCTAAGAAAGCCATAGGTGTCGGTAACACTGACCCATCAGCCAGGTCAGCCCTGAAAATACTATGTCTGCTGAAGAGCTGCTTCTCTGGGCCTCCAGGAAGGGTTAAGCCTGCCCTGTGCTGCCTGCTCCTTGCGACTATTGCCAGGAGCGTGAATTCACATTGTGCTGGTTCACGTTCCTACCCCAGCCCTTGTCACAGCTATGAGCTATCGGCATTGCAGTGCCTGAAGGTTACATAAATCACTGCTGTCCCTTGCATGGTCTTGACCTTTTGAATATTCTCCAACTCAGCTGGGTAGCTGCTCTCCCTCACCCCACCTACTGTTTGGGGTGGCTTCAATGCGAGAAATGGGGTACCTGGGCTAGCTAGCCTACTGCAGTGAGGGATGTTAGAGAGGGCATGGTTGCACAAAGTTGTGCAATTCCATTCTGCCTTAATTATACTGATTTTTGCCTTTACTGTTTCAAGACCTTTTGCAAAGAAGAAAAATCAGCGCACCATTTCTAAAGAGAATTGCCGAGATATTATAAACTAGGCATGATTTCCTTTCAGTGAAATCAGTCCTGCATTTTACTTTCTTGCAGTAGCAGGAGCAACCAGCAACTTGTAGACAATGGTGGTTTTCTCCATAACATGCACTGATTCAGAGCAGAACCCAACCACTTTCAACCTTCAAAGAGTTAGAGGTGGTTTTTCCCATTGAAAGCAGAGGTTGAAGTGGTTGGAAAGTGAATTACCCTGGATTTCAGAAATGTTCTGAAGCAGAGATGCACAATGTACTTAAAAGTATCTCTGTTCCTAATAGTACCACCTCGTTGGGTCATCTTTACCAGCTGAGTAAGAGAAACTAATTATTCTCAATATTTTCTCAAAATGCATTTCCCTAGTTCTCCTCTGATTTGACAGTTCTTGAAAGGGAAAATACAAACCTTTCAAAACAGAGATAGTCAGGTTCAGACACCAAACCATAAAAAGTATAAAATATTTTTCTTTTTGTAGAGTGGGACAGAGCAGAAGGAAATTGCTTAGTAGGAGACAGGAATCTTCCTAAAAGGAAAGAGAAAGCAGTGGCTGAAAAAACAAAGAAAAAAATTATCATTTTTAACTGTAATAGGAATGAGGACTTAGTAATATTATTATCATTTTTTTTATTTCTTCTATCTGAAACTTGAAAAAAAATTCATTCTGGGAATAACATTCAAAAGATGAAAACATTCATCATATAAACTTCTGTTAACTCCTGACACCTCTCTTGTCCTCCCATACCACAAAAAACCTCAAAATAAACAAGAAATTAAGTTCTGACCCCTCCAGAGACCTCACAAACTCATCTGGAGGTTTTGCCATTGCTATTCATTTTACACAGAAAGTTCTCAAATGCCTTTCTGATGGCTCCAGCGTGTAACCCTGAGACAGATAAGCTCAGAGCTAGGGAACCGAGTCCAAGTCAGGAATTTATGGGAAAGCATGTGGAGCAGATGGTGGAGGAATGAGAGAGGAAGGGAGCCACAGCTGAGAGAGAGTGAGTGTTGAGACTGTGTCAGATGGGAGAAGGAGGAAAATTATGCTGATCTAGAAATGTACAGTGGAACTCTTCAATACTGAATTAGTAAATAACTAGGCAAAGACATCTCTCTCTTACAGGTACTCTAGGGTTTCCAATCTTAACCACGTATGTGCAATTAGCATTTTGATCCTCACTACACCCTAACAGCTGCAAAACACTGTTACTGGGTTTTTGCTGAACCTGGCATCTTCCTATCCAATGTCCCCAAACCTCACATTTCAGGTCAGCTTCAATCCAGTTCTCTTTAACTGGGACCTTTAATTTAGTTCTCCACCCACTGCTTACCATGGATATTGAGCTCCCATCAGGGTTCTTTGAAGCTCAGTTTTGAAAGAAATTTTCATTCTTTGTATTTTGGGGGTGCAGGCAGCATATCCTAGAAAATAACTCCACAATGTATTTGTACTTATAGTCATTCTTAATGATGGTTAGTGAAACATTATTTTCTCTCACTTCTCAGTATACCTGTTGCACAAAACAGCTATTCTCTTTGCAGTTGTAAGGGAAGAAAAACAATTACCCTTAGTTTGTGAGTTTGGTTATTAGGAACGGATATAATTTTTAGCATGTGCATCACAACCTGAACTGACCGTGAACATACATAGCCTTGAAAAAGAGAATGAAAAATTAAAAATAAATAAAAGGCTCTTATTGGTTGTATTTTTTTAAAAAATGTGTCTGCTTGTCCATTTTCTATTTCCAGCTAATCTACCAGCCTGAGTTTACTGAAAGAAATTCCCTTTTAAAGAGCATTGTACTATTTAAAACCACTTCTGCATTTGAGGCCAGACTGAGCATCTGAAGAGCAGAAGCAAAGACAGCCCCTTACCCCTCACCTCTGAACAGACAACCTTGGCACAGATGACAGCAGCCTTGGGGCTGCTCAGTTTTCCCCCGTGGACAGAAATCCTTGCGTTCCCCACCAACTGGTGATGCCCAAAAAGCGCAATCAGGTAGCTCTGGTTTCCAATGCCAAGATGCTCCCCTTTCTCACACTTTCCACCCCCAGCCTGGTGCCAAGCGGTGGGCAAAGAAGAGCCAAAATCCTGCTGCCGTCACTGAAATGCTCTCGAGGGCCGGGTACAGATTTCCTTGCACTATTTCAGACTGTGCAATCCGCCTCAGCATCTCCTGACAGAAGCTAAAGGTATCGCAGCTGTCAATAACGCTGCGGTCTCTGCTATTAAGTGTAAGATCAAAGTGACAGAAGCTGTCCTCATTTCCACCCACCAGAGCCTGGTGGTGAGAGCTGGCCCAGCTTCATCATGGAGCAGGCTGTCATGCAGCAACAAAAAGCAGAATAACACAAATAGTATGATCTTACGGGCTGAGATCTCGTGAAAAAAAAGTGATGCTAGAAAGCAGATTTGGGAAACTAAGGAAGCAGTAGCTTGTGCAGAGCATCAGAAGCCGTGATGCTGCTCTGTAAAATATTCACAACCCGAAAGGACATTTTCTCCCTCACACCACAAGTGAATACAAGCTATTTCTCATAAAAAGGCTGTTATGGGCTTTATGGCCAGACTTCTGATGTTAGATCAGCATTACCTTTTCAAGAGCACTTTTAGACAAATACTATCTTTAAATCTGTTGGTGATTACCATGAGTATCCTGGGCTTTCCTTAAAACTCCTGAACTTCAGTGCTAGCCACGTACTCAGAGGCGAAAGCAAGCAGGCTTTCTACTATTATCTTCCTACACCTCTGGGCAGTTAAAAACATAACATGATCCTAAAATCAGAAGAAACCCTATTCCACCTGTGACATAGTGGTTGCTAAAATCCCTTTGGTTTTCAGAATCATCAGAATCAGAGGGATTAAAACCAAAAAAGTGATGAGTTTGAGTAGCACAGCTTGATCCCAGTCTGAGGGTTAGAGCTGACAACATATTTATACCCCACGCAGGCAGAGATTACTGGATGGAAGCTGTCATACACAAAAGGCTAGACACCATGTCATTCAGGACACCTGCCAGTTATTTCTCATGATACAACATGATCTTCTGGGAATACTAGGGAGTATACCAGTGACTACTGTAATTGCAATTGCCATTTACCCTCCAGTCCCAATAAAATTAGAAAAAAAAAAAAAAAAAAAGTAGTGTTTTAAAGGGACAAACCAGCGAGTGGTGCAGTTCAAAAAGCTTGATATGAAGAGCAGTCTGTTTTTAAATGACATTTTCAAACTTTTGAGGTCTGAACTTGAAAACTTCGAACAAAAATTTCCATTTTCTGTGAGCGATGTTGCTCTTGCTCTCTGCCCTGCCATTTCAGCACTTTGAATTCAGAGCCCAGACAAGGGACAGAAATTTAAAAGTTTCTGCACAATAACAAGATCAGGAAGGAAAATAAAAATCAACACCCCACATCAAAACCCTTTATAAATATTAATGAAACTTTCAAAATGTCTGAAAAATTACTTTGCATTTTGGACACAGTTTGTGCTTGTTTTCTTATTTTTGAGCAAGCCTGTTTGCCCATTCCTCATACAATTTTGTAGTTTCCAGCACAAACCTTCTGTGCAAGCCCACTCATGCGCGTGGACTAAGAGGGGGAATGAGAAATAACTGTGGGGTGATGAGGGGAGTGTTACTTTTGACTACCAGACAAAGTCAGGATTTAAAGTGTTTTTTTCAGGAAAAGCATCTCTGACAAGTGTAGAAGTATTAATTCACCTGGAAGAGTGAGTACTACTATTCAGAGAAGGACTAGCAGAACACAGCTGTGGGAAAAGTGAGCCTATGCTAAAAATGAAGAAAAGATTTTTTGCCTGTTTACCCCATAAAGAGCATGTGGGGGGCTATGACGCAGCTATGGTGAGGATACAGCACCAAAGATGGGGACCATCCACTAAAGGATGATGTCAACACAAGGACAAATGAGCTAAGCGCAATTTGCCATGGAGAAATTCAGATGCAAAATAAACACAAGGTTGCGTATTAGAGGAGTGCACAACTAGAAGCAGTAGGTTTAAGGTTCGCTAGTGTTAAGACAGATTTTGATAAACCTGGAAAATGGATAAAAACAGGTGGTTGAAATGATGGTTCAAGAACTTTTTTCATGTGTATTTCCAAGGCATATTCAACACTAACGCCCCCAAAAAAGTATTGTTTTTGTTGCTCCCCCCTTCTGTTCCTTTTTGCTTCCATTAAGCGCTACATTTCTCATTAGCTCATATTTCAGTTTAAAATCAGTCCTGCTGGAGAAGGGTCGTTGACTTATCTATTTACGTTTTACAGTACCCATCTATAGGGGCCTCTATAAATAATTAAAAAATAGCGATAGCCATAATAGCTTTTTAAGAGCATAAATGAATACACATTCGGAGTCTTAAAGACCATGAACTCTGTATAAGAACAATGCACCCAGTCGTAGGTACTGGATTGTTTCAGGTCTGCAGGAGTGCTGTTAAAGGAAAATGGGGAAAAGAACATACAGGATGTCAAGGAGGAGTGAGGCTATGAGACAAACCATTTCAGACTCTATAGGAATTGTGACAGACGGTTGGAAGATAAAAACGGGACGGAAACTGCAAAATGAAAGAAAAAACACTTTCACATTTGTCCCTACTATCTACACAGACGAATCATAATGTTTCTACAAATTACTTATATATCAGATCATCTGATCCACTTCTCAGAAGATAAGCTGGGCAAATATCTCTATTCATGGCAGATTCAAAAGCGTGCTGATGAACTACCTTGCTAGGGTTTTGTTGTTGTCATCATGTTAATCAGTTTACAACACAGCTACTTCTGTAGTTATATATTTGTTTACCCATTCTATCAGTGCTTTATAGGCCAATTGCTTAAACTAGAAGTGAAATCCCTAGTATGAGTGGTGTATTTTCTAATCATGTTATTAGTTGTAAATGACCAACAAGCTAACTTGAGTTAAAAATCAGACAGCCATTTTTCAAGCCGTTTCTTCAGAAAGCAGCATGTATCACATACCTTATGCTTTACAAACTGAGAGATTTTAATAATTTATTTCCCAGAGGAGTTTTATGACCCTTGGGATAACAAATTTAGCTGTCTAATTATTAACGTGCTTAAGTATAGGAATAGATTATTTTTCTAATATTCCAGTCGGTACGCTCATCAACACATCAGGGCTAAGATTTAATGCACTCAATGTGGCAAACCTCTGCTTAAAAGCACTGACTGAGGTTGCTGAAGCACTTCATAGTAGTCATAACACTGTACAGTCACAGCAATAATCAGACTCTTTTTTTTTAATTGTATCCATCTGAGTTACAGTCCAACCAGTTCACAATAGCAGCACAGAACTGCTTGGAGCTATTAATGTCAAATTCTACAGTAGTGTATTACAAGGGGCTTGTAACTTTTTCTAAATGTACCAGATTGTTAAAACTCATTGTTACATGTTTATCTGCAAGTAAATAATGAAGGGCTTGAGAGTTTTAAAAAATGACTTTTGCCATTACTGAGACAGTCTGGTTGATGTTTAACAGTTACTGTTATAATCCTTCCTGTGACAAAAATTACAGCTGATGTTAAATAAAAAAGCATGTAGTTTTACAAGCTCCCAAGTACCCTGCCTTGAAAAGTCCCCACATGTCTCAGCAAGATGAGTAATTGTCCATCAGCCTATGCTTCATTAGGGATCAGAAATCAATTGAGTGGGAGGGTTCATCATAGCAGGTTATACAAACCTTGGCTGTGCTGGATTCCTGATGAATAGAGTAGTTGGGAAAGAGAAACTTTTATCTGATGGCTCCAAGGTAGTTAGTCTACTGACAACTATGTAGTATAAGGCTAATTGGGCCAGCAAGAAACAGAGGTAGAGGACAGGGTCCAAGCAGAGAATCAAATGCTCTTTTGGAGCTCTGGGGCCAGCAGAAAGCTTGTCTGGGAAGATGACCTACTGTATAAATGAAAGGCTCGCAAAAATTACCCAAGTAGAGAAATGCTCCGTAGACAAAAAATATGTTTTATAGCTGTGGTTAAAAGTGTGCTGCTGTACATAGTGGCTGTGCATGTTAGAGGCTATTTTCAGCTTGGATTTTATCACCTATTAAAATTAAAATTATTTTGGCTGAATCTTTTCTTTCCATGGAGGATGCTTCCTCTCACATTCTCCTTCCATGGCTTTGCTGTTTTGGAAAGGTAACAAATTACCAAACCGATATGATTTTTTCCCTCTTCCAGGAGTCGCAGCTCCTTCCCATCACCTCCTTATAAGCAGGGGTTTACTGTAGTCCAAAGACAGGGGATGCAAGAAAAGTTCAGCATCCATTTTACTGCTCAGTTACATACAAAAGGAGTCACAAAACAGGCAAATATTATAAAAAGACAACAATTGAGAGACATTTTGGGGAGAGCAGTGATCTTCAGCAACAGATGAGCTGTCTTCCTGGTGCCGAAAATACTTGATTTATACTCTTTCAGCAGAATGAATAGGGTGAACTAAAGTGTCTACATCTGCTCAAGACTGCATGGCTTTAATCACTGCTAGCCTTAGTGGTCTGCATATGCTTGCAGAAATTCTTACAATGAGATGAATAAATACATGAAAGCATTTGCCCGAATGACGGCACAAAGCAGAGGTTCTGAATAATGATGGATGAACCTCAGAGGAGATCATAGGTTCCATTTAGCTGAGTGCTCGCACATTAGGGTAAGAGCCCTAACTACATAAACCACTTAAGCCCGCAGAAGTGGACTGCAAACTGATGCGAGAACTACATCTCCGCTCCTCCTGTCTGAGTTTAGGTTAGAATTACATGGAGTCAACTTTTCTCTTGGTATCACAAGTTCAGCTATATCAAGATTTTAAGAACTAACTCCAAACAAACAAACAAACATAGTTAGGAAGACTGGAAGAAACTTGGGTCAGTTGTTACTACTTTGGTCTGTCTGTCATTTACAACTTCAGCTACACAGAATGATGAATATTTCTAGCACAACTCACACTGTCTGCATGATGAGACCTTTAGGGGATGTGGTTTTCCACCACTGTGGTGTGAACGCTGTGGAGCAATGAGCCTACTATCTTCATGCTATTCCCATCCCACACTGATTTCCTATATTACTACACCCATGGAATAAGCAAAAGGGGCAAGTAAAATCCCATGGAAGTCTACCAGAACTTTCTTCACTGAATATAAAAACCTTCTAAAGTTGTTTTTGTGGAGCTCCCAGGTGAGCTCAAAAGCAATGGTTTGTAACTCTTCCAAAGGAAATTGTAATGAGTGTCATTTGCCATTTTGAGGTTGCAAGTATTCTGCTTCCATATGGGACGCAGCCAGGAACTTGTTTATGATTACTCCATTTCTCTGAACTAATACTTCAAGCATTCAGCATCTATGCACATACTTCACTTTCTATGAAAAATATTACTTGATTTACTCATATGAAAGATATTACTACATCCTTATTTGCAGGGCTACATCTATAGATTGCACCCAAGAATACTGGAATACTTACAAAGCTTCCCCAAGCAAGCTCTGGAATCTGGCTTTATATGGGCTGTATCTTTATTACCCAAGCATGCACAAGAGTAGGTAGACTTCTAAGACCTTGTGTAGACAGCTGAGATGACAAAAAATGAATCACATATACTTATATGTATATTACATGTCCTTAATGTAATTACTTAGATTTTCCTTTTCCCGTTCTTCAGGGGAAAAAAAAATAAATTAAAAGCACTGGAAGTGCTACTGTTAATTTTCTTTTTTTTCTTCTTCTATGGAGAAGAAATTTCTGTTTTGTGTAAGTCTTCTTTGAAGTGACTTTCTGTAAAGACACAAATATTAAAGGCTGGAATGCTCACTTCAGCACAGCCCAAATCTAGAGCTAGACGAAGACATTCCTGGTATTTAACATTATTTTTTTTTTAAGTTGTTGTTTTGAAACTTCCATTTTTATGTGAAGCTTCATGACATCCTGAGTCAAAGCAATAAATGCAGCACATTTTCTGGGTCATAACACTCCCATCCCCTTCAAGAAATCATGCCAAATAGCTATGCCTGTATTCACTCAAAATAATACTTCCTCTAAAAATGCATGACATCTTATATGATTTACATCATGTTATGTTGTGGATTAGGTTAATCACTTCTTGTGCTTCTGTGAACCATTCAAAGTACCATGGCCCAGAATATTATTTTATATAAAACATAAATAGAGTATATTGCTGCAGTGTTGGGTCATTTGACACATGTATTTCCACATGGGTCTAGAATGAGGGGTGGGACCAACGTGTAACGAGCTCCTCCTTCCTGTGTAAAACCAAATACTTTCTACTGCTTTTCAGAGCTAACTGGTCTATTTATAGATGAGAATTTAATAATTTTCTAGCTTTGTTCGGGGGGGGGGGGGGGGGGGGGGGGGGGGGGGGGGGGGGGAGCGCTATTTGGAACGTGTGTGTGCTTTAAATACTGAAGTGCTTCATTTCAAACACAAGGGCAACTGTAAGAGTTGAGACTTTTTTTGTCATCTATCAGCCCTCCTTGGACAAAATCCAGAATAGGGATAATATTCAGTTATCTAAAAGACCAGTAAACAACCAGGTCACTGGAGTTTCAAAGGTATCCTCAAGATAACTTCATTTGAGCAAATAGTCTTAATTTTATTCCCTATATGAAACCACTTCAATCATATACAAAGATTTTCTCTACAGGATAGGATGCATTTAGTTCCTATCTGAGTTAAAACTAGAGAAGCAAGTTTTGAGTCACCAATGCGTGGCAAATAGGTGGCACCTCAATGATCAGTTGCATTCTAAAGGTAAAATAGGGCTAATAATTATGAGGAAAGGAACAGAGAACAAGCACAAACATAATTCATAACAATTTTTTTAAATCTTCTGTATGCCCGCATCTTGAATACCAAAATCTCAGTTTTCTGATCACTTTCACCTTGAAAAGTATGTAACAGACACAGAAATAGAGCAAAGGAGGACAGTGAGGATAATCAGAGCTTAGACTCAATTATCAGAAGGAAAGAAACCAAACAGGTCAGCATTGGGAAGATCTGAGAACAGTGTTGCAAAGTTGTACTGAAGTGCGTATGATGCAATGAGTTATCGGAAAAAAAACCCCAACCCAACAGCGTCCAATAAATCAAGAAGCTGGCAACACTGAAACCATCAGGTACCAAGCTGCAAGCTAACAAAATCAATTACTTTAGACACACAGTGCATAACTGAGCTGTGGAACTCATCGGGAAGATGTGGAAGCCAAAACGCAAGTTTTAAATGGGATTAGATTAATTGCTAGAGTATCTATCCAATAAACAGTAACAGTTAAGTAAACACAATGTGACAATACGGTGATATTCATGTCACCTCTGCTTCAAGAGGTCTCTAATTCTCTGACAGGATCAGCGAGGATACACCAAGGGGAGTCTTTCTCTCTCTGGCCTGTTCCTATACTTTTCCATAACAATCTATATTGTTCACTGCTGGAGACAGGCTATTGATCAACTGGTGGGTTCATCTTTGTAGAGTCACATCTTACACAGGAGTGAAACAATACATTCACTTATACATGTAATATAATCATTCAACTGACATATTTTCTTGGATTTGGTCTATTACGTCACTTTAAAAAAAAATACGGTAGGAATACTGGGGGAAAAGATGCCATTTCTGAGCCAAACCCATCTTTAACATACAATCTATCATGTTTCTATGTAGCTTCTGGGAAACAGGACATGGACTATAAAAGATTATTACCCATCTATTAGGTGAAGGGTGCTATTTAATCTCTGGAAATTAACAGAGACTGTTTTAATGCTTTCCTGAGTCCTTTTGTCACAATCAGTTGTAATTCACCACAGGAATAATCCACTGAGAGGAAACAGGGATGATCCAGTCCCTGATCCCTCCAAACGATGATTGGATGATTTCTCCAAGATATTCTTCAGAAAAAAAAAACTTATTGGGATCAATCCAGAGGTAACTCAGTGAAATTTAATGGCCTGCGATATACAGGAGGTCAGACTAGATGATCTAATCATTCCCTTTGGCTTTAAACTTTATGAATCATGCTTGAGGTGGAACTGGTAATGGGAGTCATCTAATGGGAGTGGACATTGAAGCAACATCCCTGGTGCTTAGGGGAGCAGAGAAAGCTCACAACATTTGGCCTGAGGAAGAAGAAACCAATTAAGAAGGCCTCTCATAAGAGGGAGAAACTGCCAAAAAGGATTAAAGAGAGAGGTGTAGGCCTTGGTGATTTGGCATGAAAAAGCCGAGGCCTGAGTTAGCCTGAGCGAAGAGAGAAACGAACATGGCCTAAGTAATGCCTGACCTCAAGCCTTTCAGGCTACACCAGTTTTTCCTGTTCTGTACATCCCTTTACCCCCTTCACCCCTGAATGAACCCACTGGCTCCAGCAACTGCAGCTGCCTTTGTGCATGATTTAGGGATTTGTGATGTGGAAATTGGGATTCCCGGTTATCTCTTGCTTCTATGCCTCCTCCCCCGGTGGCCCTGGCTTTGGAAAGGGTTAGGGCATGTAGGGCTACTGCTTTTGTAGTACTGTGGTCTCCTCCATAGCATTCACACAGCCCCTGTTCTCATAAAAGATAGGTACGATGCACCGTCTGGGTTTGTTATTTTCCTAGCCCAACAGTGATATTCTGTCAATTAATCTGGAGGTCTTCCAGCCACGCGATGAAAAGGAACATTCATATGAAAAACAAAAAAATACACCTTAAAGCATTGGTTTGCTCATACAACTACCAATGACACAGCAAAAACTGCTGGTTGGACTTGAAGAGGGAAAAAAATGTGTAGCTCTTAGATATAAAAACTTGTAGCTCGTGGGTAGCTTTGTGTTTGCCGAGAGTTAACATATTAAACAACAACAGTATAATTTGCTGCTCTGCATTTTTAAGTTTTACTTCTAAGAACTGTACATTATTTATAGAAAAAGCCTGATTTACATGTGGTTCCTTTACAACTGCCAGACTGCATATCCAGCCGTTTACATGGCACTGCTACATTACAACTTATCTCCTTTAACTATCTGTTTGAATAGCAAAATTAATATCAATCTGATCAAATATACAAGTCCCTTTGCATGAAAATCAATCCTCTGTAGAAGTCGTATTTTGAAGATTTAAGTGGGGTCTAAGTACTGCTTAGTCCTTGTGCATGCACAAGAGTGAATACCACCCACAGGGAAAAATATGCCATGGAAAAATTCATAAATAACTTTGAATAACAAAGACATTTGAAAATGTCATGATCTTCTTCACATATTTCATAAACAGAAAATGTAGTATAAATTCAAGGAAAACATTAATAATTACAAGTTATTTGCTCAGCCCTACCGATCAGCGGCAGCCTAAAATATACTGGCAGGTGTCTAGGCAAAATAAAGATAAACACAGTTGTGTTCAAAAAACTTTTTAAAATTCTAGGGTGAGATTTACAGGCTTTTTGGATCTTGTGACTTTTCACTGTTTGTTTACTAGTTTTAAAATTGTAAAAGAGAAAAAAAAATTGTTTGCTCTGTGAATGTGAGCCTTAACATCTTACTTTTCAGTTTGCATGTTTATTCAGATCAAAATATAATGTTTGAGACATTTTCCTTCTGCTGAACATACCACTGTCAGAATAACTTTGCACACAGTTTACAGTTATTGTATGTAAATTGTGCTTTGTACCAGAGATAAAAAGTTATACTTCTTTTATTGATAGGGTGGCTGTGAAAAAAATTTGCATTTATTAAAAAAAAATAATAGAAATCCACAAGGCTGTGACCTACACAACAGATTTTTGATTGCCTATAAGGTAGGAGGAGATTGTTCAACTATGAAGATATGGTTCATGAATTAGTAGGGTGTGACTAAATGTAAGGGTTTTCATTTAACAGATTATTATGCTATGCCTTTTCTTTAATGTACTAACCAGAAAAGTCCATACCCAGCTCAGCTTCTGATATTCAGATATATCTATCATTGCAGAAGGAAGAGAGTTATTAAACCAGAACGAACACTGGTATAACCAACTCACCACATTTGCTAAATCCACGTTGTTGTC